>NC_134355.1:157951709-158095751 GCF_048569485.1 Anomaloglossus baeobatrachus | reverse complement strand
AAAGCGCACCAAATAAGTGACATGTTACTCTTTTGAGTGCAGCGATTTGGATCAAAATTTCAGCATGAAAATCGCTGCGCTCTCAAACGCAACGTGCGGATGGATTATGAACAATCTTCATAGATTGTGCAGGGGATGCAGGTCGCATGCATTTACGCTGCAGTGCAATACTCAGCGTAAACGCATGAAATTACGCAACGTGCGCACGAGCCCTAACAGGCCACTCTGAAGTTCTGCAGAAAGACATAGTGCACATTGGTGACAGAACCTCACACATTGAGCAGAAGCTGGAGGAGTTAACCACAGCCCATAACCAGCTTGTGGACGCACATAATGAGGCAGATGAGGAGATCATCGCCCTGAAGCTGACCGACCTGGAGGACCGCTCCAGGCGTAATAACCTGCGCATCAGAGGGATCCCGGAGAGCGTAACTGCAGACGCGCTGAGAGAGTTTCTAAAAGACTTCTTCACTGCACTGATCCCCCACGCAGAGGAGCGAGACCTCCTCATAGACAGCGCACAGGATCCCAAAACCCAAAAGTGTCCCTAACTTCGTTCCCAGGGATGTGATCGCCCGGCTCCATTTTTACCACTTCAAAGAAGACGTGACCAGGGCGACGACAGCAAAACCGGACCTGCCGGACAGTTTTAAAGTGGTGCTGCTGCTTTCAGGTGATGCGGTTTCTTAAAAAGCTGATCTGCTTTTGCAGCTGAAAAACGTACCCTTAGATCAGCAATAGAACAGCCATTTATAGGACATTCCATAACTTTCCCAAATTCCTATGAAAAAATATTCAGCACATTCTGCATTGAACTACTGTCCCCAATTTATTATATATTTTAGGAGTCGGTCCATTTTATACCATCTGCTCCCTGCTCCCTCCTCCCTCACAGAAGAACGCTGCCAGCAGGAGACGCCCTGTGACGAGCGGTGAAACACCGCCCACAGCTCAGTGAGTCAGGAAGACTGCAGCCGGCCGCAGGGATGTGACGTGTGCGGAACTTGATGTGACGTCACCGGAGCGGGGAACAGCAGTCTGCAATATCGCCTCTCACAGGCACTATTGCCAACACAAGGTATTTGAGAGAAACATTGTTTCTCAATATAATATCGAACTAGACAATAAAAAATATGGGTGAACCACCCCTTTAATATGGATGTTATGAATTTACAATAAATTGAAGATTTTATGAAATTACAGGACAAATTCTCTTTTTTTAGACAGTAGGATTATACTGACAAAACACACCATGTATCTAATGCCCACCATCTGTGATATATGCCGGAGCCACGTATCTAATGCCAATCATGCGTGACATGCGCCAGAGCTTTCTACCTAATGCTGATCATTCATGATTCGCCCCAAAGCTGTGTATGTAATGCCCATCATCTGTGGTATGCCCCAGAGCTGTGTATCTAATGTCCATCATCTGTGGTATGCCCCAGAGCTGTGTATCTAATGTCCATCATCTGTGGTATGCCCCAGAGCTGTGTATCTAATGCCCATCATCTGTGGTATGCCCCAGAGCTGTGTATCTAATGCCCATCATCTGTGGTATGCCCCAGAGCTGTGTATCTAATGTCCATCATCTGTGGTATGCCCCAGAGCTGTGTATCTAATGTCCATCATCTGTGGTATGCCCCAGAGCTGTGTATCTAATGTCCATCATCTGTGGTATGCCCCAGAGCTGTGTATCTAATGTCCATCATCTGTGGTATGCCCCAAAGCTGTGTATCTAATGCCCATCATCTGTGGTATGCCCCAGAGCTGTGTATCTAATGTCCATCATCTGTGGTATGCCCCAGAGCTGTGTATCTAATGTCCATCATCTGTGGTATGCCCCAGAGCTGTGTATCTAATATCCATCATCTGTGGTATGCCCCAGAGCTGTGTATCTAATGTCCATCATCTGTGGTATGCCCCAAAGCTGTATATCTAATGTCCATCATCTGTGGTATGCCCCAAAGCTGTGTATCTAATGCCCATCATCTGTGGTATGCCCCAGAGCTGTGTATCTAATGTCCATCATCTGTGGTATGCCCCAGAGCTGTGTATCTAATGTCCATCATCTGTGGTATGCCCCAAAGCTGTGTATCTAATGCCCATCATCTGTGGTATGCCCCAGAGCTGTGTATCTAATGTCCATCATCTGTGGTATGCCCCAGAGCTGTGTATCTAATGCCCATCATCTGTGGTATGCCCCAGAGCTGTGTATCTAATGTCCATCATCTGTGGTATGCCCCAGAGCTGTGTATCTAATGCCCATCATCTGTGGTATGCCCCAGAGCTGTGTATCTAATGTCCATAATCTGTGGTATGCCCCAGAGCTGTGTATCTAATGCCCATCATCTGTGGTATGCCCCAGAGCTGTGTATCTAATGCCCATCATCTGTGGTATGCCCCAGAGCTGTGTATCTAATGTCCATCATCTGTGGTATGCCCCAGAGCTGTGTATCTAATGCCATCATCTGTGGTATGCCCCAGAGCTGTGTATCTAATGCCCATCATCTGTGGTATGCCCCAAAGCTGTGTATGTAATGCCCATCATCTGTGGTATGCCCCAGAGCTGTGTATCTAATGCCCATCATCTGTGGTATGCCCCAGAGCTGTGTATCTAATGTCCATCATCTGTGGTATGCCCCAGAGCTGTGTATCTAATGTCCATCATCTGTGGTATGCCCCAGAGCTGTGTATCTAATGTCCATCATCTGTGGTATGCCCAGAGCTGTGTATCTAATGTCCATCATCTGTGGTATGCCCCAGAGCTGTGTATCTAATGTCCATCATCTGTGGTATGCCCCAGATCTGTGTATCTAATGTCCATCATCTGTGGTATGCCCCAGAGCTGTGTATCTAATGCCCATCATCTGTGGTATGCCCCAGAGCTGTGTATCTAATGCCCATCATCTGTGGTATGCCCCAGAGCTGTGTATCTAATGTCCATAATCTGTGGTATGCCCCAGAGCTGTGTATCTAATGCCCATCATCTGTGGTATGCCCCAGAGCTGTGTATCTAATGTCCATAATCTGTGGTATGCCCCAGAGCTGTGTATCTAATGCCCATCATCTGTGGTATGCCCCAGAGCTGTGTATCTAATGCCCATCATCTGTGGTATGCCCCAGAGCTGTGTATCTAATGTCCATCATCTGTGGTATGCCCCAGAGCTGTGTATCTAATGTCCATCATCTGTGGTATGCCCCAGAGCTGTGTATCTAATGTCCATAATCTGTGGTATGCCCCAGAGCTGTGTATCTAATGTCCATCATCTGTGGTATGCCCCAGAGCTGTGTATCTAATGTCCATCATCTGTGGTATGCCCCAGAGCTGTGTATCTAATGTCCATCATCTGTGGTATGCCCCAGAGCTGTGTATCTAATGTCCATAATCTGTGGTATGCCCCAGAGCTGTGTATCTAATGCCCATCATCTGTGGTATGCCCCAAAGCTGTATATCTAATGTCCATCATCTGTGGTATGCCCCAAAGCTGTGTATCTAATGCCCATCATCTGTGGTATGCCCCAGAGCTGTGTATCTAATGTCCATCATCTGTGGTATGCCCCAGAGCTGTGTATCTAATGTCCATCATCTGTGGTATGCCCCAGAGCTGTGTATCTAATGTCCATCATCTGTGGTATGCCCCAGAGCTGTGTATCTAATGTCCATAATCTGTGGTATGCCCCAAAGCTGTATATCTAATGTCCATCATCTGTGGTATGCCCCAAAGCTGTGTATCTAATGCCCATCATCTGTGGTATGCCCCAGAGCTGTGTATCTAATGTCCATCATCTGTGGTATGCCCCAGAGCTGTGTATCTAATGTCCATCATCTGTGGTATGCCCCAGAGCTGTGTATCTAATGTCCATCATCTGTGGTATGCCCCAGAGCTGTGTATCTAATGTCCATCATCTGTGGTATGCCCCAAAGCTGTGTATCTAATGCCCATCATCTGTGGTATGCCCCAGAGCTGTGTATCTAATGTCCATCATCTGTGGTATGCCCCAGAGCTGTGTATCTAATGCCCATCATCTGTGGTATGCCCCAGAGCTGTGTATCTAATGTCCATCATCTGTGGTATGCCCCAGAGCTGTGTATCTAATGCCCATCATCTGTGGTATGCCCCAGAGCTGTGTATCTAATGCCCATCATCTGTGGTATGCCCCAAAGCTGTGTATGTAATGCCCATCATCTGTGGTATGCCCCAGAGCTGTGTATCTAATGTCCATAATCTGTGGTATGCCCCAGAGCTGTGTATCTAATGCCCATCATCTGTGGTATGCCCCAGAGCTGTGTATCTAATGCCCATCATCTGTGGTATGCCCCAGAGCTGTGTATCTAATGTCCATCATCTGTGGTATGCCCCAAAGCTGTGTATGTAATGCCCATCATCTGTGGTATGCCCCAGAGCTGTGTATCTAATGTCCATCATCTGTGGTATGCCCCAGAGCTGTGTATCTAATGTCCATCATCTGTGGTATGCCCCAGAGCTGTGTATCTAATGTCCATCATCTGTGGTATGCCCCAGAGCTGTGTATCTAATGCCCATCATCTGTGGTACACACAAGAGAACTTTATCTAAAACCAATCATACCTGGTCCGTTCCAGAGCCATACTTCTAATGCTTATCATCTGTGATACTCCCCAGAGCCGTGTATCTTATGCCGATCATGTGTGATACACCCCAGAACTGTGTATCTAATGCCAATAATACACCACTGCTTCTATAGAAGTGGACACATTAAACTACTGCTCTCAATGAAGTGGATGCATCGATGTCACACATTACATAGATGTGAATAGATAAGCAATGTCACATATTACACTACTGCTCCCATAGAAATGGTGGAGCGGTGTCACACATTACACTACTGCTCCCATAGAAATGGATGGAGCGGTGTCACACATTACACTACTGCTCCCATAGAAATGGTGGAGCGGTGTCACACATTACACTACTGCTCCCATAGAAATGGTGGAGCGGTGTCACATTACACTACTGCTCCCATAGAAATGGTGGAGCGGTGTCACATTACACTACTGCTCCCATAGAAATGGATGGAGCGGTGTCACACATTACACTACTGCTCCCATAGAAATGGATGGAGCGGTGTCACACATTACACTACTGCTCCCATAGAAATGGTGGAGCGGTGTCACATTACACTACTGCTCCCATAGAAATGGTGGAGCGGTGTCACATTACACTACTGCTCCCATAGAAATGGATGGAGCGGTGTCACATTACACTACTGCTCCCATAGAAATGGATGGAGCGGTGTCACATTACACTACTGCTCCCATAGAAATGGTGGAGCGGTGTCACACATTACACTACTGCTGCCATAGAAATGGATGGAGCGGTGTCACACATTACATTACTGCTCCCATAGAAATGGATGGAGCGGTGTCACACATTACACTACTGTTGCCATAGAAATGGATGGAGCGGTGTCACACATTACACTACTGCTCCCATAGAAATGGTGGAGCGGTGTCACATTACACTACTGCTCCCATAGAAATGGATGGAGCGGTGTCACACATTACACTACTGCTGCCATAGAAATGGATGGAGCGGTGTCACACATTACATTACTGCTCCCATAGAAATGGATGGAGCGGTGTCACACATTACACTACTGCTGCCATAGAAATGGATGGAGCGGTGTCACACATTACAATACTGCTCCCATAGTAATGGATGGAGCGGTGTCACACATTACACTACTGCTCCCATAGAAATGGATGGAGCGGTGTCACACATTACACTACTGCTCCCATAGAAATGGTGGAGCGGTGTCACACATTACACTACTGCTCCCATAGAAATGGATGGAGCGGTGTCACACATTACACTACTGCTCCCATAGAAATGGATGGAGCGGTGTCACACATTACAATACTGCTCCCATAGAAATGGATGGAGCGGTGTCACACATTACAATACTGCTCCCATAGAAATGGATGGAGCGGGTGTCACACATTACACTACTGCTCCCATAGAAATGGATGGAGCGGTGTCACACATTACAATACTGCTCCCATAGAAATGGATGGAGCGGTGTCACACATTACACTACTGCTCCCATAGAAATGGATGGAGCGGTGTCACACATTACACTACTGCTGCCATAGAAATGGATGGAGCGGTGTCACACATTACAATACTGCTCCCATAGAAATGGATGGAGCGGTGTCACACATTACACTACTGCTCCCATAGAAATGGATGGAGCGGTGTCACACATTACACTACTGCTCCCATAGAAATGGTGGAGCGGTGTCACACATTACAATACTGCTCCCATAGAAATGGATGGAGCGGGTGTCACACATTACACTACTGCTGCCATAGGAAATGGATGGAGCGGTGTCACACATTACACTACTGCTGCCATAGAAATGGATGGAGCGGTGTCACATTACACTACTGCTCCCATAGAAATGGATGGAGCGGTGTCACACATTACACTACTGCTGCCATAGAAATGGATGGAGCGGTGTCACACATTACACTACTGCTCCCATAGAAATGGATGGAGCGGTGTCACATTACACTACTGCTCCCATAGAAATGGATGGAGCGGTGTCGCACATTACACTACTGCTCCCATAGAAATGGATGGAGCGGTGTCACATTACACTACTGCTCCCATAGAAATGGATGGAGCGGTGTCACACATTACACTACTGCGCACATAGAAATGGATGGAGCGGTGTCACACATTACACTACTGCTCCCATAGAAATGGTGGAGCGGTGTCACATTACACTACTGCTCCCATAGAAATGGATGGAGCGGTGTCACACATTACACTACTGCTCCCATAGAAATGGATGGAGCGGTGTCACATTACACTACTGCTCCCATAGAAATGGTGGAGCGGTGTCACATTACACTACTGCTCCCATAGAAATGGTGGAGCGGTGTCACATTACACTACTGCTCCCATAGAAATGGATGGAGCGGTGTCACATTACACTACTGCTCCCATAGAAATGGTGGAGCGGTGTCACACATTACACTACTGCTGCCATAGAAATGGATGGAGCGGTGTCACATTACACTACTGCACACATAGAAATGGATGGAGCGGTGTCACACATTACACTACTGCTCCCATAGAAATGGATGGTGCGGTGTCACACATTACACTACTGCTCCCATAGAAATAGATGGAGCGGTGTCACACATTACACTACTGCTCCCATAGAAATGGTGGAGCTGTGTCACATTACACTACTGCTCCCATAGAAATGGATGGTGCGGTGTCACATTACAATGCTGCTCCCATAGAAATGGTGGAGCGGTGTCACATTACACTGCTGCTCCCATAGAAATGGATGGAGCGGTGTCACACATTACACTACTGCTCCTATAGAAATGGATGGAGCGGTGTCACACATTACACTACT
This sequence comes from Anomaloglossus baeobatrachus, assembly GCF_048569485.1. Classification (NCBI taxonomy): domain Eukaryota; kingdom Metazoa; phylum Chordata; class Amphibia; order Anura; family Aromobatidae; genus Anomaloglossus; species Anomaloglossus baeobatrachus. Next base: position 158,088,334 of record NC_134355.1, on the reverse strand, counting down.
GCTGCCATAGAAATGGATGGAGCGGTGTCACACATTACATTACTGCTCCCATAGAAATGGATGGAGCGGTGTCACACATTACACTACTGCTGCCATAGAAATGGATGGAGCGGTGTCACACATTACAATACTGCTCCCATAGTAATGGATGGAGCGGTGTCACACATTACACTACTGCTCCCATAGAAATGGATGGAGCGGTGTCACACATTACACTACTGCTCCCATAGAAATGGATGGAGCGGTTTCACACATTACACTACTGCTTCCATAGAAATGGATGGAGCGGTGTCACATTACACTACTGCGCACATAGAAATGGATGGAGCGGTGTCACACATTACACTACTGCTCCCATAGAAATGGATGGAGCGATGTCACACATTACACTACTGCGCACATAGAAATGGATGGAGCGGTGTCACACATTACACTACTGCTCCCATAGTAATGGATGGAGCGGTGTCACACATTACACTACTGCTCCCATAGAAATGGATGGAGCGGTGTCACACATTACACTACTGCTCCCATAGAAATGGATGGAGCGGTTTCACACATTACACTACTGCTTCCATAGAAATGGATGGAGCGGTGTCACATTACACTACTGCTGCCATAGAAATGGATGGAGCGGTGTCACATTACACTACTGCTCCCATAGAAATGGATGGAGCGATGTCACACATTACACTACTGCGCCCATAGAAATGGATGGAGCGATGTCACACATTACACTAATTTTCCTATAGAAATGGATGGTGCGGTGTCACACATTACACTACTGCTGCCATAGAAATGGATGGAGCGATGTCACATTACACTACTGCTCCCATAGAAATGGATGGTGCGGTGTCACACATTACACTACTGCTCCCATAGAAATGGATGGAGCGGTGTCACACATTACACTACTGCTCCCATAGAAATGGATGGAGCGGTGTCACATTACACTACTGCTGCCATAGAAATGGATGGAGCGGTGTCACACATTACACTACTGCTCCCATAGAAATGGATGGAGCGGTGTCACACATTACACTACTGCTCCCATAGAAATGGATGGAGCGGTGTCACACATTACACTAATTTTCCTATAGAAATGGACAGAGAGCGGGAGATCACACATTATAGACACTGCTAAATGGAGTGACAAATCAATACTGTTAGAATGTTTCCTGTCTGTAAGTGTTCAGTTGCTAGGTTTGTGTGCAGTTAATAAAGTTTGAACAAAAAGGAGAAAGGAGGTTAAGGAAGAACCTGTGACTATGCTGTAGTGTAGTTTCCTGCGTACCTGAGAAGATGCTGCCCGCAGAAGCTGCAGATAGAGATACACACAAATGATTACTTGTTGATTTACTAAGCTTCATATTTTTTCCTGACTGTTTCTGAATAAAGGCTATGTACGCACGTTGCGTATTTGCATGCAGTTACGCTGCGATCTGCACCGCAGCGTAACTGCATGTGTCCTGCGTCCCCAGCACAATCTATGAAGATTATGCAGGAGCCGTGCGCACGTGGCGTATTAGAGCGCAGCGCTTCGGCTGCTGCCCGAAGCGCGCGTTCTAATAAGTGACATGTCACTTCTTTCCTGCGCTTTGCATGCAGCCCCTGCTCTGTCTATGGGAGGGGCTGCAGTCAGAGCGAATGAAATCGGCTTTTTTTTTCCATTACGGACTCTATCTGCAGTAATTTGAAGTGCACGTGTGCTGTTCAAATCGCTGCAGAAATTTCTTCAGGGACAGTATGCAACGTGCGCACATAGCCTAAAACCCACAGTTGCTGTATTGCGCGCTTGGAGAGTGTCATTGATAATCTGCTGCCAACAAATACACCAAGTAAAGTGTTACTACCATATTTCTTCGAAAGTAAGCCCTACCTCGCAAATTAGCCATAGCAGGAGTTTTCAGCATTTTCACCGTAAAGCTTAACCCCTTCACGACCTTTGACGGATATATCCGTCATGGTGCCCTGGTACTTAAAGACCCATGATGGATATATCCGTCATGGCGAAATCAGGGCCTCAGAGCCCCGGTGACCGCGATTGGTTTTCAAAAACTGTAGATTCGGTAAGGAGAGGACCTGTACCTGACCTCAGGAGGGGTGGTGTCTCCTCGCCGGACCTACGGAGGCTGTGATTGGATGACGAACGCCGTTCAGCGAATCACAGTCAGTGTAATGTTTCAGTCATTGAAAATGGCTAAACATTGCAATCCAGCCATGATCAGTGCAGCTATAGCACTGATCATTGGCTGGAGCTGGGTGACCTTTGCTGCACCCGCCCCCAGCTCTGATTGGAGAGTTCGGCCTTGTGACCAATCTCTCCAAGCACCGTGCATCTGGGACTGGTAATCTGTAGGAGATCGCTCTCCTCAGCTTCTCCGTCCGTGGAAGCTGAGGAGAGCGATCCCTGCGAGTGCCCATCTGTATGTCACAGCCCCAGATCATCCGCTGCCCTCCTCCATCTGCTTCGTCCCTGCTCCGCCGCTGCTCTCTTTCTGCTGCCCCTTGTAACCGCCGCTGCGCCCCTGCATCTGACGCCGCTGTGCCGCCGCTGCATCTGACGCTGCTGTGCCACCGCTGCATCTGACGCAACTGCGCCGCCGCTTCATCTGACGCCCCACTTCCCCATCTGCCACCCCACTCCCCATCTGCTACCGCACTCCCCCATCAGTCACCACACTCCCCCATCTGTCACCGCACTCCCCCCATCAGCCACCGCACTCCCCCATCTGCCACCCCACTCCCTCATCTGCCACGCACTCCCCCATCTGCCACCCCACTCCCCCATCAGCCGCCACACTCACCCATCAGCCGCTGCGCCCCTGCATCTGCCGCCGCACTCACCCATCATCCGCTGCACCCCTGCATCTGCCGCCACACTCACCATCAGCCACTACGCCCTTGCATCTGCCGCCGCACTCACCATCAGCCGCTGCGCCCCTGCATCTGGCGCCGCACTCACCATCAGCCGCTGTGCCCCTGCATCAGCCACCGCACTTCCCCCATCAGTCACCGCACTCCCCCCATCAGCCACTGCACTCCCCCATCTACCACCCCACTCCCTCATCTGCCACGCACTCCCCCATCTGCCACCCCACTCCCCCATCAGCCGCCGTACTCACCCATTAGCCGCTGCGCCCCTGCATCTGCCGCCGCACTCACCCATCAGCCGCTGCGCCCCTGCATCTGCCACCGCACTTCCCCATCAGCCGCTGCGCCCCTGCATCTGCCACCGCACTTCCCCATCAGCCGCTGCGCCCCTGCATCTGCCACTGCACTCCCCCATCAGCCACTGCCCCTTCCCAGATCTGCTGCCCGCTCTCTCATCCCCTTAATCCTCTGCCCCCTCTCCCCCTCCCGGATCTGCTGCCTCCTCCATCTGCTGCGATCCTGCTGCCTAGATCCATCCTGTAAAGTAGCTATCCCCAATCTCACCTCCCACTCCCCTTCCACCCTCCCCCCATCCTCCGCCACTTCTGCATCCGTTGCGCTCTCACCCATCCTACTCCGCTCCTCCATCTACCGTGCCCTCACCCATCCTCCGCCGCTCCTGCATCCGTTGCGCCCTTTTCCATCCTCCGCCGCTCCTCCATCCTCCGCCGTGCACTCTCCCATCCTCCATCCATCTTTTTTTCCATCCCACCTAGTCCCCCCCTTTTTGCAGCACATGCATGCGTGCGTCCTGATTTTTTTTTCTGTAAACTAAGAAAGAAATACAAATACATTTAGTTTAGGTCCAGTAAAATTATACTGTAGTAATCGTCAACTACAGTATTTTTTACTGAATATTGTAAGGGTCAGCCCAGTGCCACACGTGAGAGCGAAGCACGAGTCTCACATCACATCATCCGGCACGGTCTCTCTCTTCCAGACAGGAGTGTGCGGCTGTGCCGGATGATGCCTATGCATATTTTTTTTTGTTTTACTGACGTCCGTATTTTTTATTTCACCAAACTATTTTTTGTATGGGGGGGGTCTAGTTTCCAAAATAGGGTCACGTGGGGGAGCGCCACTGTTTCGGCACATCAGGGGCTCTCCAAACGCAACATGATGTGGCTAACGATTCCAGCTAATTTTCCAAACAGTGCTTTTCTGCCACATACTGCCAGCGTTCTCAGAACAAATTGCCCAACAAATTTTGCTGTCCATTTTATCCTGTTACCCCTGTAAAAATTAAAAAATTGAGCCTAAAATAACATTTTTGTGGAAAAAAAAGTACTTTTTTGTTTTTATGGCTGAATGTATGAAGCACGTGAGGGATCAAACAAAGTGCTCATTACCCACCTAGATTTATGCCATGGGGGTCTAGTTTCCAAAATGAGGTCACTTTTGGAGGAGCTCCTTTGTTGAGGCACCTCAGGGGGTCCACAAATGCAACATCGCATCCGCTAGACAATTTTGCTTTCAAAAATGCAAATGATGCTCCTTCCCTTCCAAGCCTTGCCGTGCGCCCAAACAATTGATTTCCACCACATGAGATATCGGTGTACTCAGGAGAAATTGCACAATTCATTTTATGGTTCATTTTTTCCTGATACCCTTGTGAAAATGCTAAATCTTATGGCTAAAGTAACATTTTTGTGTAAAAAAGTAAAATTTTGATTTTTTCCTTCCACATTGCTTTGGTTGCTGTGAAGCTCCTAAACGGTTAAAGGGAACCTGTCAGCAGAAATTTAGCTTTAAACCTAAAAGATTCCCACTCTGCAGCTCGTGGGCTGCATTCTAGTAAGGTTCCTATAGTTTTTGTGCCCCCTTTTAGACCAAATTAAATACTTTATAAAGTGGTACCTTTTGGTATGCAATTCTTGTAAATTATCGATGGGGGCAGGCTCTCTGGTGTCCGTTACTGTCCCTCCTGCTGATTTACGCCGTCCCCCAACACTCCATTTCATACATCAGGACACCGCCCACTGTGCCCTAGGTCCCACGCATGCGCCGTGCGACTGTGCACTGTGTGCACAGTGACCGCTGGTGACGTGTGTCGCAGGCACGAGATTATGGGCAGCGCTGTGATTGCATCAGCAAGTGCCCGCCCATAATCTCGTGGCCGCGCTTTCCCCTCTGCCTCAAGTGTTCTGCGCAAGCGCTGGCCAGATGACCCGACGTCACCTCTTTCCCATCTTACCCTGCAGCAGGAAATAGATGGGAGGAGCGGAGCAGGACACCACCGGTTACGAGAGGTGACGTTGGGTCATCTGGCCAGCGCTTGCGCAGAACGCTGGAGGCAAAGGGGAAAGGGCGGGCACGAGATTATGGGCGGGCACTTGCTGATGACAATCACAGCGCCGCCCATAACCTCGTGTTTGCGCAACACATCACCAGCGGTCACTGTGTGCACAGTCGCACGGCGCTTGCGCGGGACCTAGGGCGCAATGGGCGGTGTCTTGATATATGAAATGGAGCGTTGGGGGACGGCGTAAATCGTAAGGAAGGACACTAATGGACACCAGACAGCCCGCCCCCATGGATAATTTACAAGAATTGCATACTAAAAGGTACAACTTTATAAAGTATTTAATTTGGTCTAAAAGAGGGCACAAAAACTATAGGAACCTTGCTAGAATGCAGCCCACGAGCTGCAGAAGGGGACTTTTAGGTTTAAAGCGAAATTTCTGCTGACAGGTTCCCTTTAATAAACTTCTTGAATGTGGTTTTCAGCAGAGTGAGGGGTGCAGATTTTAGAATGGGGTCACTTTGGGGTATTTTCTGTCGCCTACGTTTCTCAAAACACTCCCAAATGTGATGTGGTACGTAAAAAAATTTTTCTTTTAAATATTGTTGGAAAATTGCTGATGAACTTTGACCCCTTCTAACTTCTTAATGAAAAAAAAAAAATTAGTTCGAAAATTGCGCTGGTGTAAAGTAGACATGTGGGAAATGTTATTTAGTAACTATTTTGTGTGACATATCTCTCAGATTTAGGCTATGTGTGCACTAGGCGTTTTCTTCACGCTGCGTTTTTTTGTGCGTTTTCGCAAAAAATGCACCCGCAGCAAAAACGCATGCGTTTTTACCGCGTTTTGGTGCGTTTTTTGCTGCGTTTTTGCTCACTGCGTTTTTAATCAGTGAACAATGCCATTAAAGATTGTTGAAAAAAAACAAAGAAAGGTCTGATGTCATTTCCTTCTTCAATATGTTCTTCATTCTCCACTAGTGTATGCAGGAGAGCAGACAGCTGCAGAACTACAAGGCTCAGCATGTTTCATCCAGGATTGTATGCTGGAGGGAGAGGCAGGGGGAGCAGAACTACAAGGCTCAGCATACTCCATCCAATAGTGTATGCAGGAGAGCAGACAGCTGCAGAACTAGTGTATGCAGGAGAGCAGACAGCAAATACAGAACTACAAGGCTCAGCATGCTCAACCCAGGATTGTATGCTGGAGGGAGAGGCAGGGGGAGCAGAACTACAAGGCTCAGCATACTCCATCCAATAGTGTATGCAGGAGAGCAGACAGCTCCATTCACTAGTGTATGCAGGAGAGCAGACAGCATCTGCAGAACTACAAGGCTCAGCATGCTGCATCCAGGACTGTAATCAGGAGTTTTTTTGCAAAAAAAAAAAAAATGACGTGGGCTTCGCCATATTTTTGTATGCTAGCCAGGTACAGCAGGCAGGTACTGGCTGCCCCCAACCCCCAGCTGCCTATTTGTACCCGGCTGGGAACCAAAAATATAAGGAAGCCTTTTTTTTTTTTAAATTATATCATGAATTTCATGAAATAAAATTGACATGGGCTTCGCCCAATTTTGAGTTCAGCCACGTACAACTAGGCAGCTGGGGATTGGAATCCGCAGTGCAGAGTGCCCAAGCTTTCTGGGCACCCCCGCTGCGAATTGCAGTCCGCAGCCACCCCAGAAAATGGCGCTTTCATAGAAGCGCCATATTCTGGCGCTGTATACAACTTTTCCAGCTGCCCTGATGCTGGGTGGCTCGCTGGGTAATAATAGGGTTAGGGCTAGCTGTATATTATCAGCTGGCCCTAAGCCCGAAATTCATGGTGTCACGCCAATATTAGACATGGCCACCATGAATTTCTAGTAAAGATAAAAAAAAACACAACACACAGAAAAATATTTTTATTAGAAATAAAACACAACACAATTAGTGACTCCATCTTTATTGAAATAAAGAACCCACTCCCCTCCGCAGTAATCCTGGGTCAGGGTCCTGCGATGTCCAATCCAGATCCAATATCATCTGATTGGTTTGCTGGAAGGCAAAGCGATCAGATGATGTGTCAGGTTCAAGAGCCTGAATCACATGACACATCAGCTGATTGTATAAAAACCGTTTATACAATCAGCTGATGCATCAGTGCAAAAAAATAAATACACACGTCCGTGTTGATTACCGGCAGCTCCTGGATCGATCGTACGGGAGCCTGATCCCGTCCGATCGCTGCAGGAGCTGCCGGTAATCAGCTGATGAAGTCTCCTGATGTCATCAGCTGATCGTTTAGCCGGCCGGGCGGTAAAAAGCTGGCGTCACCGCGAGACTTACGATCAGCTGATGCGTCAGGTGACCGCATAAGGTGATTGTGAGGCAAATCCTGGGATATGAAGAGGAATTATGATTGCCAGTCATAATCGCTGTCATCACTCCCTGGCAGTGCCCCCTCCCTTCTTGTTCTCAATGTCCACCATCTGGGAAGGTGTCACATCCTAGCAACACATCCCATGGCCATCTCCTGTGATATGGAGATTAGATGATGTGGGAACAATGGACACAGGATGACTCCCTGCCGTGACCCTGTGGTAGGGGCTGCTGTCTAATTAGCAAGGCTATGGAAGTATCCAGACAGGACGACTCCAGTAAAATATGGTTCATATCTCGCAAGCCATATTTCCGATAAATATGGCAACCATAAAAATGGTGTTTGCGCATGCGGACGATGCTGGCACACCTTTTTTATGGAAGTAGGACATTGGGAAATACACCAAACGTGATATCAGCCAATGGGGAACTAGTAGACAAGTCGTGAGTCCCCTCGTTCTGTAGCTAAATTCATAACTGTCACAATGAGAGCGTTGGCGTCTGCCTACGACGCTCCCAGGCCAAGTTATGGCCATATCCCCTGTTGTGGATATTGTCCATAACTCCAGCCAGGGGTGGAGCAGTGCTCCCTCTGAGGTCACTAAGGTAGGAGGGGACCTGGATTTGCCCAGGTTGATAACCCTAATTCGGCCATTTTCCAGTGTTCTTTCGCCGGGGGTCACGTGTAGGAAACATCTGTGGGAAGGATCCTAGAAACCTGGTCTACAGCGCCCCCCTGTGGCCAGACGCACAAGGTAACTGCTGGAACTGTGTATGCCTGTTTGTAAACCATGCTTTGATTGTAACTGTACTCTGACATATGTATATTCTGTAGATTCCCTATTGTATATATTGTAGTTTCTAGTGTGCTTTAGGCTGATTAAATTATATAATTAATCTTGGGCTGTTCTGTTATCTCGATCTTGAATCCCACGTCTGTGTGTTCGGCTAATAGTTACCGTGAAGCGGTTGGTGGCAGCGAGTTGTGCCAAGGATTATTGTGGGGAGGCCAGTGAGATTCGGGGAGGTTTTATATATTCCGCCCGCGGAGGTCGGGGGAATATATACCCTACTCTCACCGGGGACCCTTCAATAATCGGCATAAGTAGTATAGTGGCCTCCTTGCTTATTGTCGGGCAATTCCATAATTGGCCTGACTATAAGAGGGGCGCTAGAGAGCGCATCACGTGCTCTGTCTGTCGGTCGGGAGGTATAAAGGAGGGGTGACCCCCACTTGTTACCCCCCGATTGTGACGTACTGGTAGCCAGCGCGGGGGATTTCTGAGTGACCCCCCCGGTGGTTCGTGACAGTGATCACCGCCAGGTCCTGCAGCCATGGGACATGCCTGGGAGCACACAGCCAGAGCTGCGGTACCGGGAGAGGAGCTGGGAGCTGACATGGCACCAGGAGTCTGCTGACAGGTGAGTATGACATTTTTTCTACTCTTCACTTTTGATTTCACAGCTGTCTCCACCTCCCACCCGGACATGACGCTGCACGGGAGCTGACATGGCGCCAGGCGGGAGGTGGAAGCAGCGGTGGCGGTACTGGGAGGATTCACGCTTCTGTGTTTACCAACAGAAGGAATCCTCTTCCTGTACACATCACTTTACTACCCACCTCTTGCGTTTATAGCTGCGTTTTTAGTCATAGAAATGCAGCTATATTTTGGAATTTGCGTTTTTCATTGCGTTTTTGAACATCTCATTGAACTTAATGGGTGAAAACCGCAGAAATTATTGACATGCTGCGTTTTTGTGGTCATCACAAAAACGCATCTACAAAAAAACGCTGTGTGCGGACAGCACTTCTGAAAACCAATAGACATTACTGGGGAAGCAATGTCACAGCGTTTTCAGCACAAAAATGCGGTAAAAACGCCGCTAAAAACGCAGCAATAACGTCTAGTGCGCACAGGGCCTTATGGGCATATAATTTCACCAAAATTTGAAAATTGCGAAATTTTCGCCGAATTTCCGAAATTTTCACAAATAAACGCAAAACATATCGGCCTAAATTTATCACAGACATGAAGTACAATATGTCACGAAAAAACAATGTCAGAATCGCCAGGATCCGTTGAAGCGTTCCAGAGTTATAACCTCATAAAGTGACACTGGCCAGAATTGTAAAAAATGGCCTGGTTTTTAAGGTGAAAACAGGCTGGGGGATGAAGGGGTTAAATATAAGCCCTACCTCAAAAATAAGCCCTAGTCGCGGTTCAATAATGAGGTGTCCATGCAGCTAAAAAAGTTCAAGAATCCTGTAGGACACTTCTTTATAGAAAGCAGACACCTCAAAAGAAAGAAGAGAGAAGACCCTGCAATCATACTCACCAGACGCCGAACGGGAGGACTTGCAGCGCAACGCATACCTACACACATGAGATCTCACACATATCAGATCACGCACCCACACACATCAGATTGCGCACACACACATCAGATTGCGCACACACACATCAGATTGCGCACACACACATCAGATTGCGCACACACACATCAGATTGCGCACACACACATCAGATTGCGCACACACACATCGGATTGCGCACACACACATCGGATTGCGCACACACACATCGGATTGCGCACACACACATCGGATTGCGCACACACACATCGGATTGCGCACACACACATCGGATTGCGCACACACACATCGGATTGCGCACACACACATCGGATTGCGCACACACACATCGGATTGCGCACACACACATCGGATTGCGCACACACACATCGGATTGCGCACACACACATCCGATTGCACACACATCAGATTGCGCACCCACACATGAGATTGCACACCCACACACATCAGATTGCGCACACACATCAGATTGCACACACACATCAGATTGCGCACCCACACACATCAAATTGCGCACCCACATACATCAGATCGCACACCCACACACATCAGATCGCAAACTCACACATATGAGATCACACACCCACACACTTCAGATTGCGCACCCACACACTTCAGATTGCGCACCCACACACAGCAGATAGCACATTCACGCACATCAGATTGCACACCCACTCATATGAGATCACACACCCACACACATCCGATCGCACACTTACCACATCCAGCGATATCGATTGCTTCTCACCAGCATAAGGACGTGGGACATGCAGTGGAGCGCGAGAACCTGCGAGTGGAACGCATGGAAAACCCGGCCAGGTCACGAAGGCGCAAAGCCGTAACGCGCGTTGGGGTGGACACCATTTTAACCTGAAGACAATGGAATTCTACCGTGTTTCTCTGAAAATAAGACACTGTCTTACATAATTTTTTGGCCTGAAACATGCGCTAGGGCTTTTTTGGGGTAGGGCTAATTCGGGGAAACACGGTTGGGGCCAAGTTCATCCCCCCCACCAAAAAAAGCAGACTCTCCTTCCCAGAAGAATCATATTTACCAGACACCGTACATCTGCGTCGGTCCCAGATCGATGTTCGGTGGGTGCTCTCAGCAGGTATGCCCCACGCAATCCTCCCCTGCTTTTGACAGACATTCACATACATCAGATCGCACTTGCACACACACACAAACATCAGATCAAACACACAATCATACATCAGATCCCATACATACACTCACCATATCTGGCGATTTCAATTGTTTTCCGACAGGCATGGGAACCTGAGACGCAGCGCATAGGAACGCATTGAGGAGCTGTGGTGGAACATATTGATGCGTTGCACCGCAAGTCCTCTCACTCCACTGCACTGCGTCCTAGTTCCCCTGCCAGCCAGAAGCAAACGGTATCGCCGGATGTGTGAGTGTGTGTGCGATCTGATGTGTGATTGTGAGTGCGATCTGATGTGTGATTGTGTGTGCGATCTGATGTGTGATTGGGTGTGCGATCTGATGTGTGATTGGGTGTGCGATCTGATGTGTGATTGGGTGTGCGATCTGATGTGTGTGGGTGTGCGATCTGATGTGTGACTGGGTGTGCGATCTGATGTGTGTGGGTGTGCAATCTGATGTGTGATTGTGTGTGTGATCTGATGTGTGATTGTGTGTGCGATCTGATGTGTGTGGGTGTGCGATCTGATGTGTGATTGTGTGTGCGATCTGATGTGTGATTGTGTGTGCGATCTGATGTGTGTGGGTGTGCGATCTGATGTGTGTGGGTGTGCGATCTGATGTGTGATTGTGTGTGTGATCTGATGTGTGTGGGTGTGCGATCTGATGTGTGATTGTGTGTGCGATCTGATGTGTGATTGTGTGTGCGATCTGATGTGTGATTGTGTGTGCGATCTGATGTGTGTGGGTGTGCGATCTGATGTACGCGTGATCAGATGTGCGTTCCACCGCAGATCCTTGATGCATTCCACTGTAGGTCCTCCCGTTCGGCGTCTGGTGAGTATGATTTCGGGGTCTTCTGTCTTTTCTCTCTCTCTCGGGGGTGTCTGCTTTCTTTAATGAAGAAAGTTAAAGTATTCAAGTATTCTTTAACTTTTTTAGCTACATAAATACTTCATTATTGAACCGTGACTAGGGTTTATTTTTGGGGCAGGCTTATATTTAAGCCTTATGCTGAAATTTCATGCCAGGGCTTATTTTCGGGGTAAGGCTTATTTTGGGGGAAAGAGTAGTAAGTCTATTCCCTATGCAGTCTTAAGTCTTTTTCTATCCATGGCACCATATATTGAGGTTTCTTAACTTTGTATTTATTATATACCTTTCTGACATCAAGGTAATCACCATTTTTTTTTAACAGTTCTTTATTACATTGCAAGTATTGTGTTGGGGTTGAAACACAGACTGTTTGCTCTTCTCTAGTCACATATACACGAGACCGCACTGCTCCTCTCACATTTCATTTACTTTTTGTAGACCACATATAGTGAATCGATGACCATAAAAGAAAACTATATCTATTGTATTGACTTTTAGAAAAGCTTAATCATTGGTCTCACTATTTTGATACAAACCCTTTTTATTATTATTATTATTATTATTAAATGCATTTTTCCTCCCAAAAATATGGGATGAAAATGAGGGGTGCGTCTTAAAATGTGAATGTAGCTTACAGGGAGGGGGAAAATGGGCGCTACGCTGACTGCGGTGGGCGCTGTGTGGAGCAGGGCGGTTCGGAGGGTGAGATGTTCTATTGGCTGTGCGGGGCTGTGCTGGTTGTGGGTGGTGAGATATTCTGTCTGCGGGGCTGTGCTGGCTGCAGCGGGTCAGATGCTCTGTCGGCGGGGCTGCAGCGGGTCAGATGCTCTGTCTGCGGGGCTGTGCTGGCTGCAGCGGGTCAGATGCTCTGTCGACGGGGCTGCAGTGGGTCAGATACTCTGTCGGCGGGGCTGCAGCGGGTCAGATACTCTGTCGGAGGTGCAGGGCTGTGGTGGGCGCTGTGTGGAGCAAGGCAGTGCGGCGGTGAGATGCTCTGTCGGCGGGGCTGTGGTGCCTGCGGTGGGTGCTGTGTGTAGCAATGTAGTTTGGGGGTGAGGTGCACGGTTGGTGGTGCGATCTTCAAATAATGCCTCCAGAAGTCGGCGTGTGCGCAGATGGAGCTCTTGGATTGTCAAATCGCACCGCCAATAGAGCATCTCACCACTGCACTGCTCTGCACACCCGGCCACACAGCAGCCAGCACAGCCGGCCACACTGCTCCGCACAACCGGCCACACAGCAGCCAGCACGGCCGGCCACACAGCAGCCAGCACAGCCGGCCACACAGCAGCCAGCACAGCCGGCCACACAGCAGCCAGCACAGCCGGCCACACTGCTCCGCACAACCGGCCACACAGCAGCCAGCACGGCCGGCCACACAGCAGCCAGCACAGCCGGCCACACTGCTCCGCACAACCGGCCACACAGCAGCCAGCACAGCCGGCCACACTGCTCCGCACAACCGGCCACACAGCAGCCAGCACAGCCGGCCACACAGCAGCCAGCACAGCCGGCCACACTGCAGCCAGCACGGCCGGCCACACAGCAGCCAGCACAGCCGGCCACACAGCAGCCAGCACAGCCGGCCACACTGCTCCGCACAACCGGCCACACAGCAGCCAGCACGGCCGGCCACACAGCAGCCAGCACAGCCGGCCACACTGCAGCCAGCACGGCCGGCCACACAGCAGCCAGCACAGCCGGCCACACAGCAGCCAGCACAGCCGGCCACACTGCTCCGCACAACCGGCCACACAGCAGCCAGCACGGCCGGCCACACAGCAGCCAGCACAGCCGGCCACACTGCTCCGCACAACCGGCCACACAGCAGCCAGCACAGCCGGCCACACAGCAGCCAGCACAGCCGGCCACACTGCAGCCAGCACGGCCGGCCACACAGCAGCCAGCACAGCCGGCCTCCTGTGACCCCCGCTCCACCACTGCTGTTGACCCCCTATGGTAAGACACCACTGGAGTGGAGTATAAGGCTATGTGCGCACTAGGCGTTTTTGCCGCGTTTTTAGCGGCGTTTTTTACCGCGTTTTTGTGCTGAAAACGCAGTGACATTGCTTCCCCAGCAATGTCAATGGGTTTTCAGAAGTGCTGTCCTCACACAGCGTTTTTTTTTTAGCTGCGTTTTTGTGGTGACCACAAAAACGCAGCATGTCAATTATTTCTGCGTTTTCCACTGCGTTTTTCACTCATTGAATTCAATGAGATGTTAAAAACGCAATGAATAACGCATATAGCCGCGTTTCTATGACTAAAAACGCAGCTATACACGCAAGGGGTGGGCACTACAGTGACGTGTACAGGAAGAGGATTCCTTCTGTTGGTAAACACAGAAGCAGGAATCCTCCCGGTACCGTCACCGCTGCGTCCACCTCCCGTCCGGTGCATGTCAGCTCCGTGCGGCGCCATGTCTGGGCGGGAGGTGGAGGCAGCGGCGAAAACCAAAGTGAACAGTAGAAAAATAAAAAAATGTCATATACTCACCTGTCCGCAGGGTCCGGTGCCATGCCCGCTCCCAGCTCCTCCCGGTCCCGCCGCTCTGGCTGTGTGCAGTCTCCCCGGCCGGCAGGACCTTGCTTGCAGGACCTGGCGCTGATCACCTGATGCAGTCACCTGACGCATCAGCTGATCGCGGTGTCGCCGGCTTTTTCCTGCCCGGCCGGCTATCAGCTGATCCTGCCGTCAGGGGACTTCATCAGCTGATTACCGGCAGCTCCGGCAGCGATCGAATAGGATCAGACTCCTGTCCAATCGATCGCTCCAGGAGCTGCCGGTAATCAGCACAGCACATAAGTGAGTATTATTTTTTTTTTTTTCTACTGATGCATCAGCTGATTGTATAACCGGCTTTTATACAATCAGCTGATGTGTGATATGATTCACGTCCTTTCACCTGACACATCATCTGATCGCTTTGCCTTCCAGCAAACCGATCAGATGATATTGGATCCGGATTGGACGGCGCGGGACCCTGACCCAGGATTACTGCGGAGGGGGGTTTATTTCAATAAAGATGGAGTCACTAATTGTGTTGTGTTTTATTTCTAATAAAAATATTTTTCTGTGTGTTGTGTTTTTTTTTTATCATTACTAGAAATTCATGGTGGCCATGTCTAATATTGGCGTGACACCATGAATTTCGGGCTTAGGGCTAGCTGATAATATACAGCTAGCCCTAACTCCATTATTACCTAGCTAGCCACCCGTCACCAGGGCAGCTGGAAGAGTTGGATACAGCGCCAGAAGATGGTGCTTCTATGAAAGCGCCATTTTCTGGGGTGGCTGCGGACTGCAATTCGCAGTGGGGGTGCCCAAAAAGCATGGGCACCCTGCACTGTGGATTCCAATCCCCAGCTGCCTAGTTGTACCCGGCTGGACTCAAAAATTAGGCGAAGCCCACGTCATTTTTTTTTTTTAATTATTTCATGAAATAATTAAAAAAAAAGGGCTTCTCTATATTTTTGGTTCCCAGCCGGGTACAAATAGGCAGCTGGGGGTTGGGGGCAGCCCATATCTGCCTGCTGTACCCGGCTAGCATACAAAAATATGGCGAAGCCCATGTCATTTTTTTTTCTTTTTGGGCAAAAAACTGCATACAGTCCTGGATGGAGGCTGCTGAGCCTTGTAGTTCTACAGCTGCTGTCTGCTCTCCTGCATACACTAGTGAATGGAGGATGCTGAGACTTGTAGTTCTGCAGCTGCTGCCTGCTCTCCTGCATACACTAGTGAATGAAGGATGCTGAGACTTGTAGTTCTGCAGCTGCTGTCTGCTCTCCTGCATACACTAGTGAATGGAGGATGCTGAGACTTGTAGTTCTGCAGCTGCTGCCTGCTCTCCTGCATACACTAGTGAATGGAGGATGCTGAGACTTGTAGTTCTGCAGCTGCTGTCTGCTCTCCTGCATACACTAGTGAATGGAGGATGCTGAGACTTGTAGTTCTGCAGCTGCTGCCTGCTCTCCTGCATACACTAGTGAATGGAGGATGCTGAGACTTGTAGTTCTGCAGCTGCTGTCTGCTCTCCTGCATACAATGAACATTTTGAAGAAGGAAATGACATCAGACCTTTTTTTTTTTTTTTTTTTCATCAACAATCTTTAATGGCATTGTGCACTGATTAAAAACGCAGTGAGCAAAAACGCAGCAAAAAACGCACCAAATCGCGGCAAAAACGCATGCGTTTTTGCCGCGTTTTTTTAGCCGCGGGTGCGTTTTTTAGACAAAAACGCACATAAAAACGCAGCGTGAAAAAAACGCCTAGTGTGCACATAGCCTAAGATGGACCCCATTTTTTTTTTTTGCCTTTTTTTATCTCTATATTTGGGGTGCGTCTTATAATCCGGGGCGTCTTATAAAACGAAAGATACAGTAACTTTGTTGTTTTACATTTACACATGTATTTGTCATTTATTCATTGTCCTCGTCCCTGATTGGTGCCCCTTTATTGTTGTTCATGTGTTTTGTTTTTCATTTCTAACCTTGCATTTGTCTCAATTAAAAAAAAAAAAATATTTTAGTAATTACACTGGACTAGGGAGTTGTTTTTTTTCCCTTTTTTGTTTGTATACATTAGACACTTCATATATTTTTTGGATTATAGGATGCATTTTTCCTCCCAAAAATTTGGGAGGAAAATGGGGGTGTGTGTCTTAGGCCTCATCTGCACACTGCATCTTTTACTGCGTTTTTGGTTACGTTTGTGGTCACAAAAGATGCACCCAAATGCATGCATTTCCTTCCCCCAGCAAAGTCTTTATCAGATTTTTATTTTGCTGTCCGCACAGTGCATTTTTTTCTTTGACTGCGTTTTTGAAGATGCTAAGATGTAGAATTTTATTCCTTTTCACGTTTTGTCTCTGCGTTTCGAAGGACTGGCATATCAATCCCCTGCTGATTCGTGGTCGACGAGTGATTGATCCCTGGTATCTGGCCATATGCCAATCCCCATATAATGTCTATCGGGACCAGAATCCGGCGCAAAGGGGTAGAAGCAGGTGATTCATACCTACCGAGTCACACTGCTCCGCTTCCGGGACCGCTCAATACCTTCATTGAATACGCCCTGCTTCCCCCACCCACTGACATCTGTGGTTGGTTGGAATCAGACATGCCCCCACACTGAGTGACAGCATGTCTGACACTTCCAATCATAGACACCGGTGGGCGGTTCTATAACCGTACTATAAAATAAAAATTTAAACAAATTGCCATAGGGTCCCCCATATTATGATATCCAGCACAGAGAAAGCCATGGCTATAAGCTGCAGCCCCCAACCGTGCGTTTATATTGGCTGGGTATCAAAATAAGAGGAACCGCAGGCGTTTTATTTTTAAATATTTAAATAAATAAAACGGTGTGCGGTTCCAACAATTTTGATACCCAGCCAAGATAAAGCCCGACAACTGGGGGCTTGTATTTTCCGGCTGGGGGCTCTTGATTTTTGTGTGTCCCCCAGCCCAAAAATATCAGCCTGCAGTAGCCGGTAATTGCCGCATGCGTTAGATATGACAGTCCCGACACTTTACCCAGCTCTTCCTGATTGCCCTGGTGCAGTGGCAATCAGGGTAACAAGGAGTCAATGGCAGCCCATAGCTGCCACTAAGCCCTAGATTAGTAACGGGGGAGAAGGTCTCCCCAATTACTAATCTGTAAGTGAAAGTAAATAAACACAAACACCCAAAAAATCCTTTTTTTTTAAATGAAAGACAAAAAAGCACCATCTTTCACCACTCTGTTAGCCCTAAAAACACCTCCGCAGGTCCGACGTAATCCACACGAGGTCCCATGACACTTCCAGCACTGCTACATCTGAAGCTCACAGAGAGAGCCAAAGAAGATGACTGCCCTCTATGAGGCTCAGGCAGAGACTGAGCCACGATCAACGGTGACGTCACTCAGGTTAGCCGCGGCTATAGCTGGAGTCCTCCACCTGTGACCGCAAATCACCTAATTGACGTCACTGCTGATCAGGCCGCTCACTTCAGTTGCTACCTGAACCTCACAGTGGGCGGTCATGTTCTATGGCTGCTTGGTGTGAATTCAGATGTAGCAGTGCTGGAAGCATCGTAGGACCTCATGTGGATTACGTTGGACCTGTAGGGTTGTTTTGGGGGTTAATAAAGTGGTGAAAGAGGATGCTTTTAGTCTTTTACAGTCCCTAACAAAAGGTCTGTTGCTTATCGATGAAATGTAAATAAAACCTTATAACCTGATCCATCCATTGGTTTTATAAATTACTCTTTTGAAAGCTGAAACCCTCCCAAATTTGGTTTAGGTTATGAAAATTAAGTTGCTGCAAAGCTGAAATATTGATCATTTAATGAACACAAAAAGGTCAGATTTTGGCAAGACAAAAGTTTTGTTGCCCACAGAAAGTAATGTGAAATTCAAACAAATAATTAACTTTTAATGCAAAGATATGTTGCATAACATTGGTAAATGAAGTTGTGCTATTAGAGCCATATTTAATATTTTGTGTGACTTCCATGACCTTGAAGGACTGTATCCATGCGGTTCAACAATGATTCATACAATTTATTGATGAAGTCATCAGGAATAGCAAAGAATGCAGTCTTACATGCCTCCCAGAATTCATCTACATTCTTTGGTTTTGTCTTCCAAGCTTCCTCTTTCTTCCTACCCCAAACATGCTCAATGATGTTCATGTCTGGTGACTGGGCTGGCCAGTCCTTGAGCACCTTGATCTTCTTTGCCAGGAGGAAGTTTGTTGTAGAGATGGATGTATGAGATGGAGCACCATCCTGCTGCAGAATTTGACTCTTTTTATTATTGGGAATGTAAAAGGTAGCTAATACTGCTTGATATTTTAGGCTATTGATATTGCCTTCCACCTTGCAAATGTTTTGCACACCCCATACTGAATGTAACCCCAGACCATGATCTTTCGACCACCAAATTTAACTGTTTTCTGGATCCATACGGGTTCTAGTAGGTCTCCTGCAGTATTTGCGGCAGCTGTCGTGTAATTCAACTGAAGATTCATCAGAGAAATCCATCTTCTGCCACTTTTTCAGCGTCCATCTGTTTAGCAGGCTGTTGGATTTTTAATTGCCTTTTGTTTAATGCTGGCTTCTGGGCACTGATCATGGAGGCCTTTTTGAGACAGAATCCTACAAACTATTCTAGTTGACATAGGGACTTGAGGTGACCAGGCCTTTTGGAGCTCTGCTGCAGTGAAAGAGGGTCTGGCTTTAGATTTTCTAACCTACAAACGTTCCTCCTGAGCAGTTGTCTTGCGGGGTCTGCCGGACCTGGGCTTGTGAAAAACATCTCCAGTCTCTTCAAATCTTTTAATTCTTTGTACTTGACGCTGAGACACATTAAAGGTGCCAGCAACCTCTGCAGTGGATCTGGTCTTCAGCCTTTTGATAATCAAGGCTTTGGCCGCAGAGTGGATTTTTGGCATGTTGTCAGAGGTCAATTTGCAGTTCAAGTGAAGGTTTGGGGTGATGGGTTTCTTTTTATACACACCCACTAATTAACCGATCATTTAGTGAGCACAGGTGAGGATATAAACTAGGATTGGGTGCATTATATGACAAGGCTACAAAACTTTTGTCTTGCCAAAATCCGACCTTTCTGTGTTCATTAAAAGATCAATATTTCAGCTTTGCAGAAACTTTATTTTCATAACCTAAACCAAATTTGGGAGGGGTTCAGCTTTTAAAAGAGTAATTTATGAAACCAATGGATGAATTTAATGTCAGGTTATAAGCTTTTATTTCCATAACATGGATAAGCGACAGAACTCTTGTCAGGGACTGTATTTCAAATAAAGGATGTTTTTTGGGTGTTTGTGTTTATTTACTTTCACTTACAGATTAGTGATGGGGGTCTCACAGACGCCTGCCATTAGTAACCTAGGGATTAGTGGCAGTTGTGGGCTGCCATTACTTCCTTGTTACCCCGATTGCCACCGCACCAGGACAACAGGAACAGCCGGGTCCAGCGCCAGAATTGGCACATCTAATTGATGCTATTGTTAGGGTGTAAAGGCCCAAATATCCATGGCCCTTCCCACACTAATAATATCACCCCCCCAGTTGTCTGCTGTACCTTGGCTGGTTTTAGAAAAATGGGGGGTACCCCATATCATTTTATTATTTTTTTTTTTTTAAATAAAATAATTTAAAAATAAAACATATGATCCCCTCTATTTTTCATAACCAGTCAAGGTACATCAGACAGCAGAGGGTTGCAGCTGCTGCTGTTTCTGTGCTGGATATGAAATATGGGGGGGATCCCATGTAATTTATTTAACCAAAAAATAATTTAAAAAAAAAAAACAAACAACTGGCCAAGCTAGCTATCGCTCTCTGTTGCTTATTCCTTTTTATCTATTCTATCTTTTCTATCTTATTATGCATTCTGTGTTTTTTCTATCTATTCTATATGTTGTTTCTATCGATCTATTCTTTCTATTTTTTCTATCTATTCTAGCTATCAATTATCCCATGCTATCATATTTTGTTTCTTTGAAAAATGCATTAAAGGGAACCTGTCACCACTTTTTTGGACTATAAGCTGCGGCCACCACCACCAGGCTCTTATATACAGCATTCTAACAGGCTGTATATAAGAGCCCAGGCCACTGTGACAAGATAAAAAACACTTTATAATACTTACCTAACGGTCACTCTGCGGTGGAAGAGGGACTAATGGCCATCTCCGTTATCCGGTCCCGGAGCCACCTCTTTTGGCCATCTGCGTTATTCTTCTCTAGCCGCGGTGCATGACTGGTCCAACGTCATCCACACTCGCCGGCATTCCGGTCCTGAGCAGACGCACTTTGATCTGCCCTGAGCAGGGCAGATCAAAGTATTGTAGTGCACCTGCGCAGGACCGGCGAGTGTGTATGACGTAGCCGCGTCATGCACACAGGCTTCAGAAGGAAGCCGAAGATGGACGAAAGCGGAGGCGCTCACAACGGAGACACCCATTAGGCCCTCATCCACCGCAGCGCGACTGTTAGGTAAGTATTATAAAGTGTTTTTTATCTTGTCACAGCGGTCTGGGCTCTTATATACAGCATGTTAGAATGCTGTATATAAGAGCCCGGTGGTGGTGGCCGCTGCTTATAGTCCAAAAAAGTGGTGACAAGTTCCCTTTAACAAAAACTCGGCAAAACGTCATGTGTTTTTTGGGCCACAAGCTGCGTTTTCCATGACCACAGGAAAAAAGATGCACTTAAGATGCAATCACGATGCACTCAGAAAAAGATGTAGCCTGCGGAAATACCCTTATAATTCGGGTGTAGCTTACCGGGGGATGGTAAGTGCGGTGGAGCATGGTCAGATGGTGGTGAAAGGAGTAGAGCGATGGTGTGGGTGTCCCGACGATGCAGGAGACATTCCCAGTGAGTAAAGAATATATCGGCAGTGCGGGCTTCAAAGGAATGGCACCAGGAGTCAACGCATGTGCAAATTGAACTTTGGGCTCAATAATGAGTCGAGAGGTCATCTATGCACGGCCGTTTCCGGCCCATTGATCTTCCAGCAGCGGAATTAAGGAAAATGTCTCAGGGTAAGATACAACCGGATTATAAGACGGACCCCACTTTTACCAAAACTTTTTTGTTGAACAGTTTTCTTTCTGTAAATGTGGGGTTCGTCTTATAAAACAAGAATTAATCCCAGCGTATGTGATACTCCACCGTGCCCTATATCAATTCCAGTGTGTTATATTCTTATTTAATCGCAGCATGTGGTACAGTCTGTATACCTAGCCCCAGCGCATGATAAAGCGAGCAGCGCCTACTAACAGAATCTGCACTGCCAGCCATCCTCAATGACACTGTCCTTATGCCAATATCACTTTGAAGTCACCAACAAAATGGCTTCACACTATGATCGTAAATGTCACCCTTTTGTAAATGCCCAGAAGGGGAGGAGAGGAGTGATGTCAGACCCGTGTGAGTAGATACGGCCCACATTTACTGCAGTTGTAATACGAGATGGGAGTACACTACATTGCATGGCAAATTTCAGCACTAGTGTTTTAAAAGTGGGAAAAAATAAAAATCATATTTTAATCCATGAAAAATTATAATTTTTTTATTTAGTATTAATACTTTAGATTGTTTTTTAAATGTTGAAGACCTGTATACATATATTTTAGGGGGATGGCACCTTCCCTCTAAAAGCAAAATGTTATGTACAGTGGAACCTTGGTTAACGAGAACAATCCGTTCTGGGATGTGCTTGTTAACCAAGTTACTCGTTAGGCAAAGCAAGATTTCCCATAGGAAATCATTGCAATGCAGACAATTCGTTCCACAACTTGTTAAATGTCCCCTGTTGTGCCATTCCACACACGTGTACACACACACACACACACACACACACACACACACACACACACAAACTCAAACAAGCACACACAAACTCACACGCACACATTATATGCTCACCTTACCTTCCGTTTTATCGCCGGCCTGCTGGGACTTGCTGTTCAGTAGCACGGGCTGTGTATCGGGTAACCATGACGACGAGGGAGGAACTTTCGCACCCAGAGCGCTGACGTCAAAGGCAGGAGCCTCAGATTTGCCAGCGCGCTGCCTTTGAGTAGCGGTGACAGGAAGTTCCTGCTTCGTTGCTATGGTTGCTGATGCACAGCCTGGAGTGGAGCGGCGAACTACAGGACCCAGGAGGCCGGCGATGGAACTGAAGGTACACATATTATGGTCACCTTACCTTCCGTTCCATCGCCGGCCTCCTGGGTCTTGTAGTTCGCTGCGAGGACGTCGCGATGTACCCGGGAACTACAAGAACCATGAGGCCGGCGATGGAACGGAAGGTAAGGTGAGCATAATACTATATGTGCGTGCGTGTGTGTTTGTGCGTGCTTGTGTGTGTTTGTGTGGACTGCAAGAGCGGGTCAGAGCGCGGTGGATGGACGGAACCGGAAGTGTGTGCGGTGAGGATTTTGCTCGTACAGCAAAGCTTTCTCGTAAACCGAGTTACAAATTTACAGAAAGCTTTGCTTGTTAAGTGAAAATTCTGGGTTACTCGTTAAGCGAGATTCCACTGTACTCCGAAATGGTAACATGAAAAGCTTCTACCTTATCCATAAACAGCCCTCACTTAGGGCCGTCATCTTGCAACAGAAATATAGGCAGTCTCCACATTGCGGATAGAAGTAAGGCTCTGTAAAAGTGACATTGCTTCCTCACAAATAATCTGCGCTCCCAAATGGCCCCACCCATTCTTAGCCACAATGTGCCGAAACTGCATTTAGCATCCTTGTTTGGCATTACTGTAGCTCACTTATCAGTTTACATGGTGCGTATCCCCGGAAGCACCAGCTTAGCACAATGTTCTGGGCACTGAAAAGGAATGTTTGCAATTTTCACACACCAACTGCATACTGATTTCTGGAAAACACCTGTGGAATAAACAGTTACAATCCCAGATTGTAAAAAACAGTAACCCAGGGGGGTGTAATTTCCAAAGTAGGGTTACTTGTGGTGGGCTTCTGCTGTTTTGGCACCCCCAAATGTGACTTTGTGACCTAATGCATTCCCTTACGAGCCCTCTTGTTTGCTCAAACAGTGACTCTCATTGCTTTATTTCTAAAATGTTATAATTCCTCAAGTACTCATTAATAAACACTTTCCCCTTGGGAATGTTAAGAGTGTTAGTTCTCCTGCCTTCCCCTGGGAGAATTCTAACCCCTTCCCTGTAAATTTGTACCTATTTCTTCTTTCCACCCTTCCTACCATTCCTTATAAATAGATAAAGAAAACACAACAAAGTATGTTTACTCCTAAAGTGAAAATTCAATAAAAATTATTGGAAAATAAATATGCGTCTCTAAAGGGTGCTTTACACGCTGCAACATCGCTAACAATATATTGTCGGGGTCACATCGTTAGTGACGCACATTCGGCGCCATTAGCGACATCGCAGTGTGTGACACCAAGGAGCGATGATCAACGATCACAAAAACGTCAACAATCGATTGTTGACACATCGCTCCTTTTCATAATATCGGTGGTGCATGCCGCTGGTTGTTTGTCGTTCCTGCGGCATCACACATCGCTATGTTTGACACCGCAGGAACGACGAAGATCTCCTTACCTGCATCCACCGCCAATGAGGAAGGAAGGAGGTGGGCGGGATATTCCGGCCGCTCATCTCCGCCCCTCCTCTGCTATTGGCCACATAGTGACGCCGCAGTGACGTCGCTATGACACCGAACGCACCTCCCCCTTGAAGGAGGGGTTGTTCGGCAGTCACAGCGACGTCGTTGACAACGTATATGTGTGTGACGCTGCCGTAGTGATAATGTTCGCTACGGCAGCGATCACCAAATGTCTCATTACTGGCATTTCGGATTGGTATGTAAGTCTCCGCAAGGAGAAAAACTTTCCTCTTAGGCCCTGTGCGCACTGGAAAACGGAATTTTCTTAAAATTCCGCAGGGTCTGAAAGATTACCGCACCCGCGGTAAAAAACCGCGGCAATCCGCACCCGAAAACTGCATGCGGTTTGTTGCGTGCGGGTTGGTACATGTGCTTTAATGCATTCAATGCAATAAAGCACATTGAGAAAAAGAAAAAAAAAAAAAAGCCATTTCCTAGATAGCAGATAGATAAATAGATAGAAGAATAGAGAGATAGCTAGATAGTTAGATAGAGGGATAGATAGAGTCCCTGTGAGCACACGCTGCATTTCCCACGGTCGGTAGTGTGTTCACATTACCAGCCGTGGGAAATGACCGGTAATTACCTCTCTGCTGTCTCGTTGCGAGGCTGCATTCAGCGCTGTGTGTCATCGCAAGACGTGGATTACGCCGGAGCTGTGTGTTTCGGGGGGGTTAATAAACGGATGAACCAGGTACTTTTTTGTGTTTTATTTAAAATAAAGGATTTTTCGGTGTGTATGCTTATTCACTTTACTTACGGGTTGATCATGTCAGCTGTCACATAGACGCTGCCATGATCAAGCCTGGACTTAGTGGCGGCGATCCGCCGCCATTAACTCCTTATTACCTGGATTGCCACCGCATCACGGCATCTGGAAGAGCCAGTGACACTCCGGTACTGCCGCATAATGCATGCGACAGTCCCGGGGCAGCTGCGGCTGATATTCTCGGCTGCGGGAGGGGGAGAGAGTCGGGGGACATTAACCCTGCCCCTCGCCCTCCCCAGCCTGAGAATACTGGGCCGCCGCTGTGTGCTTACCTCGGCTGGAAGGTAAAAATACGGCGGAGCCCACTTGTTTTTTTTCTTCTAGATCTCAGTTTGATTTGTATGTGCATTCTATATGTCTGTGTCTGTGTTGTGTGTGATCTCTGTGTGTTTACTCTGCTCCACTTCCTCTTCCTGGCATAATGACATCACTTCCCTGCAAACCGCAGGCAGCGATGTACATTACCGCAGGTAAACCGCGAAATACCGGAGGGAATAACGCAGGAAAATGCAGTGAACCGCACAGAATTTGCTGCCTGCGTTATTCCCTGCGGATTTCACGATTACATTGCAGTGAATGGAGTGAAATCCCGCAGCTACCTGCGGAAAAGAAGTGACATGCAATTGTTTTTGCTGTGGGAATCCCGCAGCAAAACATGCAGCTGTCAAATTCCGCATAGTGCGCACAGCATTTTTTTTTTCCATAGGTTTTGCTGGTGAATCACTGCAGAGATGTTATGAACATAACATGCAGCGAAACCGCAGGAAATCCGCGGGAAAAAACGGTAAGTGCGCACAGGGCCTTAGACCCCGTCTTAGCCTCTCATACAGCTAGATCAGGTCTCATACTTTGCATTGACGAGGAGCAATCATCCCGAAACACCATGTCTGCAAATTGAGGTTCTGATCTGGCATAAATCCTAAGTCATATGACAAGGGTTAAAGGCTCCCTTTTGACTTTTAGGATTGCTGCTTCTAATAGGTGCCACTATTCGTCTACTTCCTGCATAAAGGGACAATTTGGAGAACAAATACCGTACACATTGGGTACAACATATGTAGGAGATATTGCACAACAAATATTGGGGTACAATTTCTCCTGTCACCCTTGGAAATATTAAAAACATGGGGATAAAGTAACATTTTCATAAACAAAATGTAATTTTTTACTTTTTCCTCCCAGTTTGCTTTCATTTTCTGTGAAGTGTTTATAGAGTGAACAAACTTAATGAGGTTACCTTGAAGGGGGCTGTTTTTAAAATGTGGTCTTGTTTGTGGGTTCTGTGAAATATAGGCCCCTCAGACACTTCAAAATTGAAGTGGTCTATTATAAAAATAAATTTGTAAATTTAATCGATAAAAGAAACATTGCTGCTGAACGTTTAAATCTTCTTACATGCTAACGAAAGTAGATATGCAGCAAATGATATTAACTCATTTTTATACATATATAAATTTATTTATTTTTTTTGTCTTTCAGCTCTTCGAGGCCCAGTCCAGTATCCGAGTTTTTGCCAAGGCGTAGCGCTTGGCTGGCTCTAAAACCACGGCCGAAGTATAATTACGATGACATATATCCCAGTTATCTTTTTAGGCTGAGAAGGGGTAAGATATACTTGTGTGTTGTATGTGTTTGTATGTATGTTTTCCTGTACATACAGGTGCATCTCAATAAATTAGAGTATCATCAAAAAGTTCTTTTATTTCAGTATATCAATACAAAAAGGGAAAAGCATATGTTATATATAGAGTCATTACACACAGAGGGATCTATTTCAGTTGTTTATTTCTGTTAATGTTAATGATTATAGCTTACCTTTAAACTCTGGAACATCAAAGACAAAACTAAATCCTTGAAAACTGAGCTCAGTTTTCTCCTGATCTGGGAAGAGCTTGAGACAAAGGAACATTTTTCTACTTTCACTGGTGTTGACGCTTTTGTAAAAAAGTTCTTTGGTGCTGGGCTGTTGAGATGTTTAAGAATTCATTTTAAAACGTTTTGATATGGGATAATTGCCCCCACAAAGAGCATGCATGCCGAAGTCGATA
Organism: Anomaloglossus baeobatrachus; assembly: GCF_048569485.1. Taxonomy (NCBI): domain Eukaryota; kingdom Metazoa; phylum Chordata; class Amphibia; order Anura; family Aromobatidae; genus Anomaloglossus; species Anomaloglossus baeobatrachus. The sequence goes on along the minus strand of NC_134355.1, from coordinate 158,061,390 downwards.
ATTTGTCATCCACTTACATGTGGACTCATTGTAAGCAAAACATACACATTTATTATTGCCTTGATTAGGAGTAGATTGCCTGTAAAATTCATTTCACTGAGGTACCATTAAATTATGTCAAAAGCCAACATCCTTTACACCCCATTTCATAGAAGGCCGTACTGATAATTTTTGCCTAAAGGATTCGTCACAGCTTTACCATGCCATACCACCAAAACTGTGGTAGATCTCAAGTATTTCATCCCTCTTGTCTCCTCTAGAATACAACTTTAGCAGGTTAGAGAGAAAATTTTCTATTCCAAATATGCTCCTTCACAGAGCTGTTAAGGTGAAACCCTAGGGGAGCCTTTTCCAAAACTTAAGGCTTCCTTAAAACAAGATTCCACCACCCTTGTAGCGATAAGAAACTTGTTCTCAGGAAGCCCATAAACTTTGTCCTTCAGGGTAGCCCTAATTTCTGGGTTGCCTAAAGCATCCTGTACATTTTGATTAAATTACTCATTTGAATTAAATTATTAGAATTATCAGGGACATACAGGGGGACGAAGATCTCACTGATGTCTCCTTTTTCCTCAGTCATAGTTGCTGTTCGGCCTTCATCTTCAAATGTAACTTCAGGAACAGGAGTGAAACCCAGAGCTCCACATCTTAGCCGCTCATCAGTTGTGTCGGCCGTAGGCGAAAGCCGCAAAAGTAAGTCTTCCATCATCTGTTTTTTCTTCCTGCTCCAGCTGTTAGACAGCCAGCTGATTCACAGTGTCCTGTTTAAATACTGTAAACTAGGGATGGGCGAGCCTGAACTGTAAAGTTTGGGGTCCATACCGAACACATGGTGTTCGTGCACACGAACACGAGCTTTCTGGAACATTCGTGTTACAGTTCGTGTTACAGTTCGGGTCCAGGGACTGTTAAAAAAAAAAGCACATTATTAAAAAAACATTCTGATCATACTTACAGGTCCTGCGACGCATCCTGCAGACTCTGCCTCCCAGCGCTTGATGTCATACCCATGTGACCACTCACGTGTAAATGCTGTATTACCTCATTGGCTACAGTCTGGTCACGTGAGTATGACGTCATCAAAGGTCCTGGTGCGCCGTGATGCGAGTGTCATCGCATCACGGCGCACAATGTCCCGACGACAGCGGGTCAGCTGCATGTATTTCCACAGCTGAGGCGCTCCTGTCGGGAGAGTGGGGTGATGCAATGCGAGATGCAAGTGCAATCATCACCTCACTGTCAGCCTCTGCTTCATGGCTTTGTTCAGAGCGATGTAGCAGTACCTGAAATGGCTCTCCTCTCTGTGCTTCTGACTGAGTATACACTCTGTCTGTGCACAGTGATGAAGCAGAGTTGACTTTGCACTTTTGTTCTCACTGTGTATAGACTGTTTGTGCAGTGATGAAGCAGAGTTGACTTTTCTTCTCACTGTGTATAGACTGTTGGCACAGTGATGAAGCAGAGTTGACTTGGCTCTTTACTTCTCACTGTGTATAGACACTGTCTGTGCAGTGATCAAGCAAAGTTGACGTTGCGCTTTGCTTCTCACTGTGTATAGCCTGTCTGTGCACAGTGATGAAGCTGACATTGCTGTCCCAGTGGATTACGTCGGACTAAGGATTTTTTTTATAATAAAGATGTAGTCTCTAAATTTTTTTTGTTTTCTAATAAAACATTTTTCTCTGTGTTGTGTTTTTTTTTACTGTTTCCTAGAAATTCATGGTGGCCATGTCTAATTTGGCGTGACACCGTGAATTTCGGGCTTAGTACCATCTGAGAATACAAAGCTGGTATTAACCCCTTTATTACCCAGCGAGCCACCGCCATCACGGCCACTTGACGAGCCGGGTAAAGCACCTGGAAATGGTGCTAAGAAACAATGCGTCATTTCCAGGGGCGGCTGCGGGCTGCTGAGAGTCCCAGCCTCCAGCTGCCTTGCTTTACCTAATTGGCGATCAAAATGCAGCAGGAGCCCACGCATTTTTTGTTTTAATTATTTTTTTAAATAAAAAAAATGAATGGGCTTCCCTGTATTTTGATTGCCAGCCAAGGTAAATCAGGCAGATGAGAGTGTCAGCCCATAGCCATCTGCTTTATCTGCGCTGAGAATAAAAAATACCACAGAGCGCTACATCATTTTTTTTAATTAATGATTTATATTTTTTTTACAGTACTGTGAGGTCTGGCAATCAAAATACAGGGAAGCCTAATTTTTTTTTAGTTATTTAAATAAATAATTAAAACAAAATATGCGTGGGCTCCCGCTGCATTTTCTATTGCTAGCTAAGGGTAATCCAAGCAGCTACTGGCTGTTAACCCCCACTGCTTGGTGTTGCCTTCACTGGCAATGGAAAATCCAGAGAAGCCCTTTTTATTAAGCTTTTGCAAAAAAAAAAATGACGTGGGCTTCGCCATATTTTTGTATGCTAGCCAAGTACAGTAGGCAGCTACAGGCTGCCCCCAACCCCCAGCTGCCTATTTGTACCCATCTGGGAACCAAAAATATACAGAATCCCTTTTTTTAATTATTTTATGAATTTCATAAAATAATAATAAAAAAAAAAACCACAATATGGGCTTTACTCAATTTTTGTGTCCAGCCAGGTGGAACTTGGCAGCTGGGGATTGGAATCCTCAGCGCAGGTTGGCCCAAGCATTCTGTGCACCCCTGCTGCGAATTGCAGCCCGCAGCCGCCCCAGAAAATGGCGCTTTCATAGAAGCGCCATCTTCTGGCGCTGTATCCAACTTTTCCAGCGGCCCTGGTGACAAGTGGCACGCTGGGTAATAAGGGGTTAATACTAGCTTTGTTTTACTAGCTGGTATTAAGCCAGAGATTCTTATTGTCAGGCAAGTTTGACCTGGCAATTAAGAATCTCCAATAAAGGGAGCGTGACCGGATGTGGAGCTAAGCAGACGTGCGAGGCCGTGCTTCCTGACCACCAATCTTAAAAGCAGCACAAAGCAAGGCAAGGTGACCGGAGGAGTCGCAGAGACACAGATAAGGGAAGCGGCAGCACAGGGAAACGGAGCGTAGTGAAAATGACGCGCCCGGGAGGAGAAGGGGGCAGGCACCCAGCAGAGTCCCGGTGTTTGAAGTGGTGAGCGGCCGGATCCAAGATGGCGGCCGCAGCTCTCACCACGCGGCCGTCGGCAGCAGCAGTAGTGAAAGTAACAGTGTGCAGCAGCGCTCAGAGCTGCACACTGAATCATACCATCACACACAGCCAGGGTCATCTCCAGGGTCATCTCACATTCTCCCAATAAAAGTGCCAACTCAGCCCCTATTACTGAAGACACAATCAGATCCCTGATGGGAGAACTGATGGGAGATCTGAAACATCCATCCATAAGGATATAACCACAGCTTTTAGTGCGCTACACAAAGAAATCACACAGATTGGTGACAGAACCTCACACATAGAGGGGAAACTGGAGGAGTACTGTATGGAACACAATCAGCTTGTAGACGCGCATAATGAGGCGGGCGAAGAAATCACAGCCCTAAAACTGAAGCTGACGGATCTGGAAGACCGGTCCAGACTAGAGATGAGTGAACCGGTCGCGGTTCGGCTAGAGGTCGGTTCGCCGAACGGAGGTCCCGTTCGAGTTCGGTTCGTCGAACGTTCGACGAACTGAACTCGAACTGCATAGGAAACAATGGCAGGCAATCACAAACACATAAAAACACCTAGAAAACACCCTCAAAGGTGTCCAAAAGGTGATAAACAACTCACAACACAACACAAACACATGGGAAAGTGACAAGGACATATACTCATGCGAAAACAAAACAGCTGGACAAGGAAAAAGAGGAGGAGACACAGATATATGAGTATATGCAAGGAAACATCGATGCCATTACTGTGCAACTTGAGCCCTGCTCATTTTAGGCTTCCAATCTGGATAAATTGCCTGAGCTCGCCATGTACGCCTTGGGGATCTTGTCGTGTCCTGCAGCCAGCGTTCTCTCGGAACCTGTCTTCAGTGCTGCTGGGGTCTGCTGGCAGATAAGCACACGTGTCTGTCCACTGACAATGTGGACATGGCTCTCAGAGGACTTTTCTTCCCCTGGGTCAGCCAGGGGAGGCGAAAGGCACGCGTATTTTTGAGAGTGCTTCATGCAAAGCATCTTTTTCATTTTGAATAGGGGGGTCAACTGATGCCAGTCAAGTGGGGTGTTTGTGGCCCAATTAGTGGCAACGAGGGAGACTGTGGTTGGAGTCCCCTCGCTGTGTTTCTAAAAGAACCAAGACGAACAAGTCATGGCTCTCAGAGGACTTTTCTTCCCCTGGGTCAGCCAGGGGACGGGAAAGGCACGCGTATTTTTGAGAGTGCTTCATGCAAAGCATCTTTTTCTTTTTCAAAAGGGGGGTCAACTGATGCCAGTCAAGTGGGGTGTGTGTGGCCCAATTAGTGGCAACGAGGGAGACTGTGTTTGGAGTTCCCTCGCTGTGTTTTACATGATTTTCGCAGGGCATGACATGCCTAAGAGGTTGAGTTTCATAATCTGCAACTTGTTGGCAACAGAAAGGCTGCCTTTACACCCTTTTGAGATCGAGGATTTTCGAGACCTTATGCCCATTGCAGTGCCCCAAGAGCCGATGGCCAGTCGTCACTCCTTCTCCAAGAAAGGCGTGCCCGCGCTACCACAGCAGGTCGCACACAACCTCACCGATTCCTTGAGAAGCTCTGTGTGTGAAAGGGTGCATTTCACCACAGATACTTGGACCAGTAAGCATGGACAGGAGAGTTACATATTGCTGACTGGGCACTGGGTAACTATGGTGAGAGATGGAGAAAGGTTTGCTGTACAAGTCTTGCCGTCCACACGACTTGTGTGTCAATCCTTCATCTGTATGTACAAGTTCCTCCACTGCTTCTGCCTCCTCAACCTCGTGTGGGTCCTCCACCTTGGCCCAAACCCTGTGTGGTCAGGCCACCCGCGTTGTAACTGCGCCCAAGGAGTCCCACACACCTCCTTACTATGCTGGCAGCAGAGCTCAAGGCCATCAGGCGGTCAAATGTTTACTTTGAAATGTAGGGGAAATGTGAGACACCGCTGAGGAATTGTGGATGGTTAGCTCTGGAGAGTGAGACCGAGTTTCATCAATGGTTGTCTCCACTCAACCAGCAGCCAGGGAAGGTCGGGTGCGACAATGATGCAAACCAGTCTGCGACCCTTCTTCAGGGCAATGTGGCACACATGCCTTGTATGGCTCACGTGTTGAACCTGGTTGTCCAGCAATTTTTAAAACACTATCCCGGCCTACATGGCCTTCTGCAGAGGGCACGGTGTAACGCCTGCCTGGATCGACACACTCAGATGGGCTGTAAAGGATAGGCTAGAGGCAAGCCACTCACCAAGCTGGACCCCCAGAACCCTGAAACCCTTTAACCCCTTTACAGTGATTTTGAATGACACAGGGCCCAAGTTGATCAATACCTGTGGAAGGCTGCAGTTCCAGAGAATAGTAGTCATGCAGGGTCAAAAACATTAATTGAGGAAGAGGAACAGAATGGGATGGCCAGGACTTAATCAGAAAACAAGCAGAGGTGAAATGCGGATCGGCCAACGAGGGACCTAAACAGCAAGCAGGAAAAGTAGTCAGGTAACAAGCACACAAACTCATAAAACTGAACTGGGGGTAACAGTAACAAGAGGTTCATAGCTTTGTCTGGCAGTGGTCTGCAGACAGGAGGGGCCTAAAAAAGGGTGTGGTGTCTTCCCATTGGTTGTAGCTGAATGATGGTACTTCATCTGTGAGATACCCACCACCTACATTCAGCCTGTGGTTCTGTATCTGTCAAGGTAACGCAACCCAGTGGGTGACCATAACCTGCGTCCACCTGCGCCGCTGGCATCGACTCCTTTCCCATCATCAGCACTATGCACGAAAGGAACACGTTGTCACCTGGCGACCGGAGTACAAATTGATTGAGTGGACTACGTTGGTGACTTAACAGCCGTGTGCGGCAATGATGCAAACCTGTCTGCGGCCCTTCGTCAGGGCAATGTGACACACGTGCCTTGTATGGCTCACGTGTTGAATCTGATTCTCCAGCAATTTTTAAAATACCATCCCGGCCTACATGGCCTTGTGCAGCGAGCACGCTGCTATGTGCTCACTTTCATCCTTCGCACCCAGCAGCTCAACAACTTTCATCGCTCCTGAAGTCTTAGGGTCTGGCGGTTAAACGCCGGAAATGCGATGTTCCGACACGCAGGAATTGGAATCTGCACATGTTGCGGCGTCTGTGGCAGCACCGCAGAGCCCTGCTGAAATACGGTATGATGTATACCCTGGGCTAACTTGATCCAGAGGTGGTGCAGATCACGCTGCTGGAGTGGTGTCAGATCAAGGACCTATGCACCCTTCTACACAGTTTACAAATGTCGACGAAGCTGTTTAGCACTGGCGATGCCATTCTCAGCGTGACAATTCTGGTCATCTACAAGATGGAGCACACTGTAAGCATTATTCGGAGTCAGGTGTTGGTCCAAGAGGAAGGGGAGGAAGTACAGGAGGAGTCATATGCGGATGGGATAATAAGATGTACAAGGTCCATACGTTGAGCGGCACCTAGGCGGCAGTCATGGTGGGGGATAGGGATTAACAAGGGCGCATAGTATCAGCAAAAATTGTTGAGGAAGGTGCACGAGCCCATGAAGAAATGGAGGACGAACTTGCGATGGGCATGGAAGACTCAGCAGATGAGTGAGAGATTGCTCACATTTCGGTTGTGCGAGGTTGGGGGGAGAGGGCAGAGGAAGGAGGCACGATTCTCACCTCTCTGCCACCAACAAACCAAGGACTTGGTCCTCCTGGATGCACAAGACACATGAGCGCCTTCTTGCTGCACTACCTACAACATGACCCTCGGATTGTACGAATTCGAAGTAATGCTAACTACTGGGTTGCCACACTGTTAGATCCCCGGTACAAGACAAAATTTGGCGAAATAATTCCTGCCATAGAAAGGGACGCACGTATACAGGAATATCTGCAGAAGGTGGTACGGATTCTTAGATCTGCTTTTCCAGTAAACACCAGTGCTGCACAGAGTGAATCTCAACGCTTTGTCATGGATAGGAGGAAATGGGCTTTTACTTGTCCACATCTGAGGGACCGAGGGCTGGCTGCTGGGCTGAGATGGCATTGAGTACGGTGTCCCTGCAGAGTTGCACTTTTGGTCATATACCAAATGAGTTGAAAAAGGACAAATGCTGGTGGAAAGGGGAACAGGTGTGTTGGAAAGGGGAAAAAAGTTTTTGTCCGTGGGTTTGGTGGTTAAGCAAAAGTAACATTTGATGAAGAAACACCATCTGTTACGGTGGGACTGGCAGATTTGGATAAGGTGGTATATACTATGTTACCGCTATATAACGAAAATTAATAAGAAAAGAAAGATAAAGGTATATATCCCCATCAGCAGTCAGTGTCCACCGTGCTCCCAGATGGAAAAGGAGAGGTTGGCAACTGGAAGGTTAGGTGGAGGATACAGAGCTGTGTGGCTATGAAACTAATAGTAGCCTGAACCGAGTTAGACGCCACTCGGATCTGGAGACTGGGAGCCCTGTTAGCGTCACAGGGTCCACACGCCCACCCAGCCCAGGAACTCCCTGTTTACAACACAGGGGCCATTCAGTACGCTGACAGTGTGCATTGGGGCCACACCTGTGGACAGCAGGCGCATCAGCAGCAGCAGGCGTGGTAATGCCACTGGGCTGCACAAGCAGGACTTGTAGGAAAGGAGCTGGTCTTAACCGTTCTGCGTTACCAACTGTGGTGGCGGCCTGCATCGACGCCCTATCCCTGCCTACCTCTGGCCTAAAGCCGCAATGGGTTCAACACATGGAGGTGTGCTCTTTCGGAGCATAATAGAAGACTACGCACCTCCTTGTTGGCTCCAGCCCGTTTTATAACCTGGGTCCGCCCCAAACCAGGGTGGACCACAATGCACCTCCTGGAGACAAAAGCAGAGTGACACGTCATGAGTGGCATAACTAGCGCCCTATTTGGAACCACAACTTCAATAATGACCTCATGGCTGCCACGACACAAACACCTCACCAGTCATCGTCTGACCATCAATAATGAGGTGACAAGTCATAGGGGCGGGCCTCTGCAAGCCATTTAGGAGTGGCCTGGCCACATCGTCAGGACACCTGATGCCCTGTGGTCTATATGGGCCCCCCACATCAGGGGCAGGGCCAAAGAGTTCATTACCGGACCTAGTTTCTGATGCAGTAAGTGCCTGAGCATGGTCAGTTGCATGAAATAGAGTCTCTGAAAAAAGACTATCAGCTTTAGCATGGTGTCTAGGCACAAAACAGGACTTAGACCCGGCACGGAATGCAAGTACCTGTGCAAAGAGGCTTTTCACACTAAGTGTGGGAGCATGCGCTGCATCCCGAAATGAAGACTTAGCGTCAGGAATGGCACAGTCAGGCTGAGCATACTCACTAGGCGAAACACTGTAGTTAGGCTGCAGCTGGGGTAAATCGGCACACACATGCGCACTAGCTGCCTCTCCACACTTACACGTGGAGGAGAAATTGCTCTTCGGGTGTGGACTTGGAGATGCTGTCTATGAACAGAAGGAAAAGCTAAAGGAAGCCTCACTTTCTATTCCTCCGAATTATCAAATGCAGCAATGAATTCCCTGAGTTTGCTATAACATTAGCGTAGCAAAATGTGCATGAGGGTGTCCTGCACAGGTGCTAGAAATAGCTTGGCACCAGTGGGACAATAATGGAATACAACATCCAGTTCTATGATGCCACTAAATGGCAGTATTTTTTGCTATCATTATAGCTTATTAAAAACAGAGCAGGAGGGTGTCCTGCACAGGTGCTGCACATAGATTTGCACCAGTGGGGCACTAATGGAGTACAACAGCCACATCTTGTATGCCACTAAGTTTACTCAATTTTTGGTATTATAATGTCTTAGTAAGTAACAATGAGTTTGAGTGTGCAATGCAGGCAGAGGTGCTGCAAATATCTTTGCACTAGTGGGACTATATAGAAGTCCAACAGCCACGTTTAGGATGCCACTAGGTTCACTCAGTGTTTGCTAGTATAATGGCTTAGTAACAATGAGTTTGAGTGTGCAATGCAGGCAGAGGTGCTGCAAATATCTTTGCACTAGTGGGACTATACAGAAGTCCAATAGCCACGTTTAGGATGCCACTAGGTTCACTCAGTGTTTGCTAGTATAATGGCTTAGTAACAATGAGTTTGAGTGTGCAATGCAGCCAGACGTGCTGCAAATATCTTTGCACTAGTGGGACTATACAGAAGTCCAATAGCCACGTTTAGGATGCCACTAGGTTCACTCAGTGTTTGCTAGTATAATGGCTTAGTAACAATGAGTTGGAGTGTGCAAAGGGCAGGAGGGTACAGTGGCAGGGTTGTGGGTCTCTGGGTAGAGGAATGGTAGCCTGCCTTTCTATCCCTCCTATTGGGGAAATGCAGCGAGGAAATCCCTGACCTTAGCTACACAGACGCTGTCATCTTGTGTAGCTGTTAAACTCTGTTTCTTCGGCGCTCCATTGGGAGACCCAGACAATTGGGTGTATAGCTACTGCCTCCGGAGGTCACACAAAGCATTACACTAAAAAGTGTAAGGCCCCTCCCCTTCTGGCTATACACCCCCCGTGGGATCACGGGCTGCTCAGTTTTCAAGCTTTGTGCGAAGGAGGTCAGACATCCACGCATAGCTCCACTGTTTAGTCAGCAGTAGCTGCTGACTTTATCGGATGGAAGAAAAGAGGGCCCATATAGGGTCCCCAGCATGCTCCCTTCTTACCCCACTTGTGGTTTGTTAAGGTTGAGGTACCCATTGCGGGTACGGAGGCTGGAGCCCACATGCTGTTTTCCTTCCCCATCCCCCTGAGGGGCTCTGTGGAAGTGGGATCTTACCGGCCCCCAAACCCTGAGGCCGGGCTCCATCCACAGACCCAGAGAACCTGCTGGAGGAGCTGAGTACCGTCAGGGACAAGGCCCTGCAACATTCAGGTACTCTGTGTCCCCGCACAGACCGGCCGCACACTCCAGACTTGCTGGGTGTGCTAGTGCGCCGGGGGCATTAGCGCTGCGCGCTCGGGTTAGAGTCACTGCAGCTTAGCTGAGTGATTTTAGGTGTTGGGAACTACCGCGCCGGCCGCTCCGCGAGCGGCGGCGCGGCTGGGACTTGTAGTGCGCCGGGGACTCGCGCTGACCGCGCTTTTACGGCGGCAGCGCTTATAAATCTAGTCCCCGGCTTTTGCGGCCTAGCTCCGCTTCGTTCCCGCCCCCACCCTGTCAGTCAGGGAAGGGGAGAGACGCTGTACTTTAGTCAGCGCCGAGGGCTGGAGTCTTATTTACATACTCCAGCCCTCTCACTGGGCACAGTGGGGACGCAAGTTTCCCGCTCTTGGTCTGAACACGCCCAGGGCCCGCCCCTCTCCACAGGACGCCGGCAGCCATTCCTGCATCCAGTCTGGCTGGAGAACGGACACAGGCTCTGGGGGACTCAGACAAGGGACTCTGGCGACCACACACCCGCGTTTATGCGGGCGGTAAGCTGCACATAAGTGCTGGCCCCACTAGTGCCACAGTGTTATTTGGTGCATTTTTTCCCTGTACCATATATATATTTATATTGCACTGTACGGTCGCTTCTTGGCTTATACCCTATATTGCTCTGAGGAGACAACAGCATGTCATCCGCAAAACGCAAATGTGCCAAGACACAGGCGGTACGCGCTGCTTGTGCCGCATGTGGGGCTAATCTACCGGCAGGTTCCAATGACCCCCATTGTGTGCAATGTTCAATTCCTGTGCCACTTCGGCAGCCAGAGTCTATGGTAGTAGTGGCCCAGGCAGAGACGCCTGTGAACCCTGCCCCGGTGACGGGGACAGAATTTGCAATTTTTGCTGATAAGATGTCTGTGACTATGACAAAAATCCTGGAGACCTTGCAGTCCAGGCCAGTTACTCAGACCATGGACACTGCTGTGTCTATGCTCCCCGGTCCCCCTCAGTTGGAACTAATCCGTACTTCAAGGGGGTCCCAGGCATCACAGGCTGAAGACTCTGACTCGGATGACAGTCCCAGGCAGCCTAAGCGGGCTCGCTGGGAAAGACCCTCGACGTCATCACACTGGTCAGGGTCTCAACGAGAAGAGTCTCTGTATGAGGAGACAGAGGTGGGTGATCAGGAGTCTAATCCTGACACCGCTCTCAATCTAGATACCCCTGATGGTGACGCAATGGTAAATGACCTTATAGCGGCCATCAATAGACTGTTGGATATTTCTCCCCCAGCCCCTTCAGCAGAGGAGGCAGCTGCACAGCAGGAGAAGTTCCATTTCCGGTATCCCAAGCGTAAATTGAGTACTTTTCTGGACCACTCTGACTTCAGAGAATCAGTCCAGAAACATAATGCTTTTTCAGACAAACGTTTCTCCAAACGTCTTAAGGATACACGTTATCCCTTTCCCCCTGACGTGGTCAAACGCTGGACCCAGTGTCCAAAGGTGGATCCCCCAATATCCAGGCTTGCGGCTAGATCCATAGTTGCAGTGGAGGATGGGGCTTCACTTAAAGATGCCAATGACAGACAGATGGACCTTTGGTTGAAATCTGTCTATGAAGCTATCGGCGCGTCGTTTGCTCCAGCATTCGCGGCCGTGTGGGCACTCCAAGCTATTTCCGCTGGTCTGGCACAGGTGGACTCTATCATACGTCCAGCAGTGCCGCAAGTGGCGTCCTTAACTACGCAAATGTCTGCGTTTGCGACCTACGCTATCAATGCGATACTGGACTCTACGAGCCGTACCTCAATGGCGTCCGCCAACTCTGTGGTTTTACGCAGAGCCTTGTGGTTAAAGGAATGGAAAGCAGATTCTGCTTCCAAGAAATGTTTAACCAGCTTGCCACTATCTGGAGACAGACTGTTTGGTGAGCAGTTGGCTGAAATCATTAAACAGTCCAAGGGTAAGGACTCCTCCTTACCCCAGCCCAGATCAAGCAAACCTCAACAGAGGAAGTGGCAGTCGAGGTTTCGGTCCTTTCGAGGCTCGGGCAAGCCCCAATTCTCCTCGTCCAAAGGGAATCAGAAGGAGCAAAGGAGCTCAGATGCCTGGCGGGCTTACTCACGCCCCAAGAAAGCAACCGGAGGAACCGCTTCCAAGCCGGCTGCCTCATGACTTTCGGCCTCCTCCCTCCGCATCCTCGGTCGGTGGCAGGCTCTCCCGCTTTTGCGACATTTGGCTGCCACAGGTCAAGGACCGGTGGGTAACAGACATTTTGTCTCACGGGTACAGGATAGAGTTCAGTTCTCGTCCTCCGCCTCGGTTCTTCAGAACTTCCCCACATCCCGACCGAGCAGATGCCCTTCTGCAGGCGGTGGGATCTCTAAGAGCAGAAGGAGTGGTGATCCCTGTTCCTCTTCAGGAACAAGGGCAAGGTTTTTACTCCAATCTCTTTGTGGTGCCAAAAAAGGACGGCTCATTCCGTCCTGTTCTGGACCTAAAACTGCTCAACAAGCATGTGAACGCCAGGCGGTTCCGGATGGAATCCCTCCGCTCCGTCATTGCCTCAATGTCTCAAGGAGATTTCCTTGCATCAATAGACATCAAAGATGCTTATCTCCACGTGCCAATTGCTACAGAGCACCAACGCTTTCTACGTTTCGTGATAGGAGACGACCATCTTCAATTCGTAGCTCTGCCATTTGGTCTGGCGACAGCCCCACGGGTTTTCATCAAGGTCATGGCGGCAGTGGTAGCAATCTTGCACTCTCAGGGACACTCGGTGATCCCGTACTTAGACGATCTGCTTGTCAAAGCACCCTCTCAAGAGGCATGCCAACTCAGCCTGAATGTTGCGCTGGAGACTCTCCAGACTTTCGGGTGGATCATCAACTTTTCAAAGTCCAATCTGTCACCGACCCAATCACTAACGTATCTTGGCATGGAGTTTCATACTCTCTCAGCGATAGTGAAGCTTCCGCTGGACAAGCAGCGGTCACTACAGACAGGGGTGCAGTCTCTCCTTCAAGGTCAGTCGCACCCCTTAAGGCGCCTCATGCACTTCCTAGGGAAGATGGTGGCAGCAATGGAGGCAGTCCCGTTTGCGCAGTTTCATCTGCGCCCACTTCAGTGGGACATTCTCCGCCAATGGGACGGGAAGTCAACATCCCTGGACAGGGAAGTCTCCCTTTCCCAGACGACCAAGGACTCGTTGCAATGGTGGCTTCTTCCCAACTCATTATCACAGGGAAGATCCTTCCTACCCCCATCCTGGGCAGTGGTCACGACGGACGCGAGTCTGTCAGGGTGGGGAGCAGTTTTTCTCCACCACAGGGCTCAGGGTACGTGGACTCAGCAGGAGTCCACCCTTCAGATCAATGTTCTGGAAATCAGGGCAGTGTATCTGACCCTACTAGCCTTCCAACAGTGGCTGGAAGGAAAGCAGATCCGAATTCAGTCGGACAACTCCACAGCGGTGGCATACATCAACCACCAAGGAGGGACACGCAGTCGGCAAGCCTTCCAGGAAGTCCGGCGGATTCTGATGTGGGTGGAGGACAGAGCATCCACCATATCCGCGGTTCACATCCCGGGCGTGGAAAACTGGGAAGCAGACTTCCTCAGTCGCCAGGGTATGGACGCAGGGGAGTGGTCCCTTCACCCGGACGTGTTTCAGGAAATCTGTTGCCGCTGGGGGGTGCCGGACGTCGACTTAATGGCGTCTCGGCACAACAACAAGGTCCCGACCTTCATGGCGCGGTCTCGCGATCAAAGAGCTCTGGCGGTAGACGCCTTGGTGCAAGATTGGTCGCAGTTCCGGCTCCCTTATGTGTTTCCACCTCTGGCACTCTTGCCCAGAGTGCTACGCAAGATCAGATCCGATTGCAGCCGCGTCATACTCGTCGCCCCAGACTGGCCGAGGAGGTCGTGGTACCCGGATCTGTGGCATCTCACGGTCGGCCAACCGTGGGCACTACCAGACCGACCAGACTTACTGTCCCAAGGGCCGTTTTTCCATCGGAATTCTGCGGCCCTGAACCTAACTGTGTGGCCATTGAGTCCTGGATCCTAGCGTCTTCAGGATTATCCCAAGGGGTCGTTGCCACCATGAGACAGGCTAGGAAGCCCACGTCGGCTAAGATCTACCACAGAACGTGGAAGATATTCTTATCCTGGGGCTCGACTCAGGGAGTGTCTCCCTGGCCATTTGCATTGCCTACTTTTCTTTCTTTCCTGCAATCTGGGTTAGAGAAAGGTTTGTCGCTCGGCTCCCTTAAAGGGCAAGTCTCGGCGCTATCCGTCTTTTTTCAGAAGCGTCTAGCACGACTTTCTAAGGTGCGCACGTTCCTGCAGGGGGTTTGTCATATCGTACCCCCATACAAGCGGCCGTTAGATCCATGGGATCTGAACAGGGTACTAGTTGCCCTCCAGAAGCCGCCCTTCGAGCCTCTGAGGGATGTTTCACTTTCTCGACTATCTCAGAAAGTGGCTTTTCTGGTAGCGATCACATCTCTTCGGAGAGTGTCTGAGCTAGCAGCGCTGTCATCCAAGGCTCCTTTCCTGGTCTTCCACCAGGACAAGGTAGTGCTGCGCCCCATTCAGGAGTTTCTCCCTAAGGTGGTATCCTCTTTTCATCTAAATCAGGATATCTCCTTGCCTTCCTTTTGTCCTCATGCAGTTCATCGGTATGAGAAGGATTTACATTTGTTAGATCTGGTGAGAGCACTCAGAATCTACATTTCCCGCACGGCGCCCCTGCGCCGCTGCGATGCACTCTTTGTCCTTGTCGCTGGTAAGCGCAAAGGGTCGCAGGCTTCCAAAGCCACCCTGGCTCGATGGATCAAAGAACCAATTCTTGAAGCCTACCGTTCTGCTGGGCTTCCGGTTCCTTCAGGGCTAAAGGCCCACTCAACCAGAGCCGTGGGTGCGTCCTGGGCATTTCGACACCAGGCTACGGCTCAACAGGTGTGCCAGGCAGCTACCTGGTCGAGTCTGCACACTTTCACCAAACATTATCAGGTGCATACCTATGCTTCGGCGGACGCCAGCCTAGGTAGAAGAGTCCTGCAGGCGGCGGTTGCCTCCCCGTAAGGGAGGGCTGTCTTTGCAGCTCTAATATGAGGTATTTCTTTACCCACCCAGGGACTGCTTTTGGACGTCCCAATTGTCTGGGTCTCCCAATGGAGCGCCGAAGAAGAAGGGAATTTTGTTACTTACCGTAAATTCCTTTTCTTCTAGCTCCTATTGGGAGACCCAGCACCCGCCCTGTTGTCCTTCGGGATTTTTGGTTTTTTCGGGTACACATGTTGTTCATGTTGAACGGTTTTCAGTTCTCCGATGTTACTCGGAGTGAATTTGTTTAAACCAGTTATTGGCTTTCCTCCTTCTTGCTTTAGCACTAAAACTGAGCAGCCCGTGATCCCACGGGGGGTGTATAGCCAGAAGGGGAGGGGCCTTACACTTTTTAGTGTAATGCTTTGTGTGACCTCCGGAGGCACTAGCTATACACCCAATTGTCTGGGTCTCCCAATAGGAGCTAGAAGAAAAGGAATTTACGGTAAGTAACAAAATTCCCTTCTTTCAGGACCTGTCACCTATGGCTCTGACCCTGCCGGTATGAGCCCTTAAAAGGACTGATAGAATGTGCTATCCCTATGCTGTCCAGCGCTGTGTATGGAGCGTATACAGCTGTATCGGCGATAGGAGCTGCGCCAGTGATGTCTGACACCAAGGACGCAGAAGAGATAATGGCGTCCGGACGGGCAGATACTCGTTTTTATAATGCATGGACATGTGACATGGACATCCTATCACACATGCCGTTGCTTCTCTGGCTAAAAGTCCACTTAGCTGTGTGTGTGTCTGGCATTGGCTGACATGCTGGCCCTCCCCACTACACGCGCGCGCTTAGGGAAGGAAGACAAGGGAAAAAAAAAATGTTGATCGCCATTATTCAAACAGCAGTGATCTGAGTTCCCGCACACTATACACTGAACTGTCATAATAGTGTGAGTCACAGAGTGACTTACACTATTACAGCGGAAAGCCAGCTGGGTTTTTTGCTGCTAGAACCGTTCTCGAACGTATCTAGAACTATCGAGCTTTTGCAAAAAAGCTCGAGTTCTAGTTCGATCTAGAACAGCCCCCAAAATCACTCGAGCCGCGAACTGGAGAACCACGAACCGCGAACCGCGCTCAACTCTAGTCCAGACGCCACAATTTGCGCTTCACAGGGATTCCTGAGACCGTAACTGCCGGCGCACTAAAAGAGTTCCTAACGGACTTTTTCACAGCTATAGTACCATCAGCCGACCAGCGGGACCTGGTGATTAACAGGGCACACCGGATCCCTAAACCAAAGTCTGTTCCCAGCTCCGCACCATGGGACGTTATCGCCAGGCTGCACTTCTACCTCTTCAAAGAAGCAGTGACCAAAGCGGCAGCAGCCAAACAAGAGCTTCCAGAGAGATTCCGGAACATCCTGGTGTTCACTGACCTGTCTGCGGATACCCTGGACAGGAGGCGAGAGTTCTCATCCGCAACCAAGATCCTGCGAGACAACAACATCATCTACTAATGGGTATATCCGGTCAAGCTTATTGTGACAAAAAATGGAGTCACACACGTCCTTGTATCCCCCAGAGAGGCCATGACCCTGCTCCAGGACTGGTCCCTGACATCTGTGGATGACGATACCAGCTCCCCGCTAAAGAAAAGACCCCCGACGCTGAACAAAGAATGGACATAACTATCACGCAAGTAACCCGTAACCATATGTTTCCTTATCTGTCTATGCAGAACACTTTGCTGCCACCGTTTGTTTTGCTGGCAGGTTGGAGGGACACGAGAATAAAGTTTCTTTTCTTTGTCGCTCTATTGGGAGACCCAGACAATTGGGTGTATAGCTACTGCCTCTGGAGGCCACACAAAGTATTACACTTAAAAGTGTAAGGCCCCTCCCCTTCTGGCTATACACCCCCCGTGGGATCACGGGTTCCTCAGTTTTCAAGCTTTGTGCGAAGGAGGCTGACATCCACGCATAGCTCCACTGTTTAGTCAGCAGCAGCTGCTGACTATGTCGGATGGAAGAAAAGAGGACCCATACTAGGGTCCCCAGCATGCTCCCTTCTCACCCCACTTTTGTCGGCGGTGTTTGTTAAGGTTGAGGTACCCATTGCGGGTACGGAGGCTGGAGCCCACATGCTGCTTTCCTTCCCCATCCCCCTTAGGGCTCTGGGTGAAGTGGGATTTTACCGGTCTCCAGGCACTGAGACCGCGCTCCATCCACAGCCCCTGGGGAATCTGCTGGATACGGAGCTGAGTATCGTCAGGGACAGGGCCCTGCTCCGTCAAGGTACTCTGTGTCCCCGTACAGACCGCGCGCAGACACACTGCAGCATGGCTGAGTGTGTTAGTGCGCCCGGGACAACAGCGCTGCGCGCTTGTGCCACACTATCTTCAGCTAGCTGAAGGAGTTAATGGTTTGGAAACTGTCGCGCCGGCCGCTGCTGTCAGTTTTAACTGCGGCGCGGCTGGGACTTGTGGTGCGCCGGGGACTTCCGCGCTGGCCGTGCATATTTGACGGCCGCGCTTACTACTACAGTCCCCGGCTTTTTGCGGCCTAGTTTCGTTCCCGCCCCCAGGCCTGCCAGTCAGGGTGGGGGCGGGACGCTGTGCAGAACGTCAGCGCCGAGGGCTGGAGTCTACTTTACATACTCCAGCCCTCACACTGAGCACAGTTGGACGCTGGTTTCCCGCTCTTCGTCAGAGGCACGCCCACGGTCCGCCCCTCTTCACAGAACGCCGGCAGCCATTCCTGTGTGCAGTTTGAGCTGGAGAGGGGAGACAAGTTCTGGGAGACCCAGACACGGGATTCTAGCGACCACACACCCGCTTTCAGCGGGCGGTAAGCGGCACCTCTGGTGCCTACCCCACTAGTGCTGAAGTGTACAATTGTATTTTTATGCTTGCATGCTATACATTGCACTGTACGGGCGCTGGTAATTCTTCACTATATACCCTCCTAGATTGCTCTGAGACAACAGCATGTCGTCCGCAAAAAGCAAGGGTGCCAAGGCACAGGCTTTCTATGCTGCCTGTACCGCATGTGAGGCTACTCTACCGGCAGGTTCCACTGACCCCCATTGTGTGCAGTGCTCGGCCCCTGTTGCACTTGCTCGGCCGGGGCCTCTGCTGGAGGTTACCCAGGGAGAACCACCTGTGAATACTGTCCAGGTGACGGGGACAGAGTTTGCAGCTTTTGCTGATAGATTGTCTGTGACTATGACTAAAATCCTGGAAACTTTGCAGTCTAGACCAGTAACTCAGACCATGGGCACGGTTGATTCACTGCCCCCTGGTCCCCCTCAGTTGGAACAGCTCCGGGCTCCGGAGGTGTCCCATGCATTCCAGGGTGACGGCTCTGACACGGACGACAGTCCCAGACAGCCTAAGCGAGCTCGCTATGAGCGGCCCTCGACTTCATCTCACTGGTCAGGGTCCCAGCAGGAGGACTCTCTGTATGACGAGGCAGAGGTAGCTGATCAGGATTCTGATCCTGAGACCGCTCTCAATCTGGATACACCTGATGGTGACGCCATAGTGAATGATCTCATAGCGTCCATCAATAAAATGTTGGATATTTCTCCCCCAGCTCCTCCAGTGGAGGAGTCAGCTTCACAGCAGGAGAAATTCCATTTCAGGTATCCCAAGCGTAAATTGAGTACTTTTCTGGACCACACTGACTTCAGAGAAGCAGTTCAGAAACACTACGCTTATCCAGATAAGCGTTTCTCCAAACGGCTTAAGGATACACGCTATCCCTTTCCCCCTGACGTGGTCAAGAGCTGGACCCAGTGTCCAAAGGTGGATCCTCCAATCTCCAGGCTTGCGGCTAGATCCATAGTTGCAGTGGAAGATGGGGCTTCACTTAAAGATGCCACTGACAGACAGATGGAGCTCTGGTTGAAATCCATCTATGAAGCTATCGGCGCGTCGTATGCTCCTGCATTCGCAGCTGTATGGGCACTCCAAGCTATTTCAGCTGGTCTTGCGCAGATTGACACTGTCACGCGTACATCTGTTCCGCAAGTAGCGTCCTTAACCTCTCAAATGACTGCATTTGCGTCTTACGCGATCAATGCTGTCCTGGACTCTACGAGCCGTACGGCAGTGGCGTCCGCCAACTCCGTGGTTTTACGCAGAGCATTGTGGTTAAGGGAATGGAAGGCAGATTCTGCTTCCAAAAGGTGCTTAACCAGTTTGCCATTTGCTGGTGACAGACTGTTTGGTGAGAGATTGGATGAAATCATTAAACAGTCCAAGGGAAAGGATTCATCCTTACCTCAGCCCAGACAAAACAAACCCCAACAGAGGAGGGGACAGTCGGGGTTTCGGTCCTTTCGAGGCTCGGGTAGGTCCCAATTCTCCTCGTACAAAAGGACTCAAAAGGATCAGAGGGGCTCAGATTCGTGGCGGGCTCAGTCACGCCCAAAAAAGACAGCCGGAAGACCCGCTACCAAGGCGGCTTCCTCATGACTTTCGGCCTCCTCTCTCCGCATCCTCGGTCGGTGGCAGGCTCTCCCGCTTTGGCGACATTTGGCTGCCACAGGTCCAAGACCGTTGGGTGAGAGACATTCTGTCCCACGGGTACAGGATAGAGTTCAGTTCTCGTCCTCCAACTCGATTCTTCAGAACTTCTCCACCACCCGACCGAGCCGATGCTCTTCTGCAGGCGGTATGCACTCTAAAGGCAGAAGGAGTAGTGACCCCTGTTCCTCTTCAGGAGCACGGTCACGGTTTTTACTCCAATTTGTTTGTGGTACCAAAAAAGGACGGGTCTTTCCGCCCCGTTCTGGACCTAAAACTTCTCAACAAGCACGTGCAAACCAGACGGTTCCGGATGGAATCACTCCGCTCCGTCATCGCCTCAATGTCTCAAGGAGATTTTCTAGCATCAATAGACATCAAGGATGCTTATCTCCACGTACCGATTGCTCCAGAGCATCAGCGTTTTCTACGCTTCGTTTTAGGAGACGAACACCTTCAGTTCGTGGCCCTGCCTTTCGGTCTGGCGACAGCCCCACGGGTCTTCACCAAGGTCATGGCAGCAGTAGTAGCAGTCCTGCACTCTCAGGGACACTCTGTGATCCCTTACTTAGACGATCTGCTGGTCAAGGCGCCCTCTCAAGAGGCATGTCAACACAGCCTAAACGTGGCGCTGGAGACTCTCCAAAGTTTCGGGTGGATCATCAACTTTTCCAAGTCAAATCTAACCCCGACCCAATCGCTAACATATCTTGGCATGGAGTTTCATACTCTCTCAGCGATAGTGAAGCTTCCGCTGGTCAAACAGCGTTCACTACAGACGGGGGTGCAATCTCTCCTTCAAGGCCAGTCACACCCCTTGAGGCGCCTCATGCACTTCCTAGGGAAGATGGTAGCAGCAATGGAGGCAGTCCCGTTCGCGCAGTTTCATCTGCGTCCACTACAATGGGACATTCTCCGCCAATGAGACGGGAAGTCGAAATCCCTCGACAGGAACGTCTCCCTTTCTCAGGCGGCCAAGGAGTCCCTTCGGTGGTGGCTTCTTCCCACCTCATTGTCAAAAGGAAAGTCCTTCCTACCCCCATCCTGGGCGGTGGTTACGACAGACGCGAGTCTATCAGGGTGGGGAGCAGTTTTTCTCCACCACAGGGCTCAGGGTACGTGGACTCAGCAAGAGTCCACCCTTCAGATCAATGTACTGGAAATCAGAGCAGTGTATCTTGCCCTTCAAGCCTTCCAGCAGTGGCTGGAAGGCAAACAAATCCGAATTCAGTCGGACAACTCCACAGCGGTGGCATACATCAACCACCAGGGAGGAACTCGCAGTCGGCAAGCCTTCCAGGAAGTCCGGCGAATTCTGACGTGGGTGGAAGACACGGCATCCACCATATCCGCAGTTCACATCCCAGGCGTGGACAACTGGGAAGCAGACTTCCTCAGTCGCCAGGGTATGGACGCAGGGGAATGGTCTCTTCACCCGGACGTCTTTCAGGAGATCTGTCGCCGTTGGGGGATGCCGGACGTCGACCTAATGGCGTCTCGGCACAACAACAAGGTCCCGGTTTTCATGGCACGGTCTCACGATCACCGAGCTCTGGCGGCGGACGCCTTAGTTCAGGATTGGTCGCAGTTCCGGCTTCCTTATGTGTTCCCACCTCTGGCGCTGTTGCCCAGAGTGCTGCGCAAGATCAGGTCGGACTGCCGCCGCGCCATTCTCGTCGCTCCAGACTGGCCAAAGAGGTCGTGGTACCCGGATCTGTGGCACCTCGCAGTAGGCCAACCGTGGGCACTACCAGACCGACCAGACTTGCTGTCTCAAGGGCCGTTTTTCCGTCGGAATTCTGCGGCCCTGAACCTGACTGTGTGGCCATTGAGTCCTGGATCCTAGCGTATTCAGGATTATCTCAAGAGGTCATTGCCACCATGAGGCAGGCTAGAAAAGCAACCTCCGCCAAGATCTACCACAGGACGTGGAAGATATTCTTATCTTGGTGCGCTGCTCAGGGAGTTTCTCCCTGGCCATTTGCATTGACTACTTTTCTTTCCTTCCTACAATCCGGTTTGGAAAAAGGTTTGTCGCTCGGCTCCCTCAAGGGACAAGTCTCAGCGCTATCTGTATTTTTTCAGAAGCGCCTAGCACGACTTCCTCAGGTACGCACGTTCCTGCAAGGGGTTTGTCATATCGTCCCTCCTTACAAGCGGCCGTTAGAGCCCTGGGATCTGAACAGGGTTCTAATTGCTCTCCAGAAGCCGCCTTTCGAGCCTATGAGAGATGTTCCCCTTTCTCGCCTTTCACAGAAAGTGGCTTTTCTAGTAGCGATCACGTCTCTTCGGAGAGTGTCCGAGCTAGCAGCGCTGTCATGCAAATCTCCCTTCCTGGTCATTCACCAGGACAAGGTGGTTCTGCGCCCGATTCCGGAGTTTCTCCCTAAGGTGGTATCTCCTTTCCATCTCAATCAGGATATCTCCTTGCCTTCTTTGTGTTCTCATCCAGTTCATCAATGTGAAAAGGATTTGCATTTGTTGGATCTGGTGAGAGCACTCAGAATCTACATTTCACGCACGGCGCCCCTGCGCCGCTCGGATGCACTCTTTGTCCTTGTCGCTGGTCAGCGTAAAGGGTCGCAAGCTTCCAAATCCACCCTGGCTCGGTGGATCAAGGAACCAATTCTTGAAGCCTACCGTTCTGCTGGACTTCCGGTTCCCTCAGGGCTGAAGGCCCATTCTACCAGAGCCGTGGGTGCGTCCTGGGCATTACGGCACCAGGCTACGGCTCAGCAGGTGTGCCAGGCGGCTACCTGGTCGAGTCTGCACACTTTTACCAAGCATTATCAGGTGCATACCTATGCTTCGGCGGACGCCAGCCTAGGTAGACAAGTCCTTCAGGCGGCGATTGCCCACCTGTAGAAAAGGGCCGTTTTACGGCCCTATCACGCGGTATTATTTTACCCACCCAGGGATTGCTTTTGGACATCCCAATTGTCTGGGTCTCCCAAAAGAGCGACAAAGAAGAAGGGAATTTTGTTTACTTACCGTAAATTCCTTTTCTTCTAGCTCTAATTGGGAGACCCAGCTCCCGCCCCTGTTTTTTTGTATACACATGTTGTTCATGTTGAATGGTTTCAGTTCTCCGATATTCCTTCGGAATGAATTTGCTTAAACCAGTTATTGGCTTTCCTCCTTCTTGCTTTGGCACTAAAACTGAGGAACCCGTGATCCCACGGGGGGTGTATAGCCAGAAGGGGAGGGGCCTTACACTTTTAAGTGTAATACTTTGTGTGGCCTCCGGAGGCAGTAGCTATACACCCAATTGTCTGGGTCTCCCAATTAGAGCTAGAAGAAAAGGAATTTACGGTAAGTAAACAAAATTCCCTTCTTTTCTGTTCTCTCCCCCCATTAATACTGGATAGGGACGAATATCCAGTTGGTTCACGTAGAACCGGACTCTGAATTGTACAAGTTGTACCTGTTGTAGTTACTGTTTGTAACTTTAACCCCTTTGTTTCCCTTACTGTTATCCTGTATTTGGTGACATACTGATTTCTTTGTCGCTCTATTGGGAGACCCAGACAATTGGGTGTATAGGCTATGCCTCCGGAGGCTGCACAAAGTATTACACTTAAAAGTGTTAAGCCCCTCCCCTTCTGCCTATACACCCCCCGTGCTCTCACGGGATCCTCAGTTTTTTTGCTTTGTGCGAAGGAGGCAGACCTGCACACATAGCTCCACAGATTAGTCAGCAGCAGCTGCTGACTATTTCGGATGGAAGAAAAGAGGGCCCATATAGGGCCCCCAGCATGCTCCCTTCTCACCCCACTCTTGTCGGTGGTGTTTGTTAAGGTTGAGGTATCCATTGCGGGTACGGAGGCTGGAGCCCACATGCTGTTTTCCTTCCCCATCCCCCTTAGGGCTCTGGGTGAAGTGGGATCCAGGATCGGTCTCCAGGCACTGAGACCGTGCTCCATCCACAACTCCTGAGGAGCCTGCTGGATAGGAGCCGGGTATCGATCAGGGACAGGGCCCTGCATCTTTGAGGTACTCTGTGTCCCCGTGGGGACCGCGCACAGCAGCACTCCAGCATTGCTGGGTGTGCTAGTGCACCGGGGACTGCGGCGCTGACCGCCTTTGGTGCCATTATACACTGCAGCGGTGCTGAGTGTATTTGTGTATGGGGACGGCCGCGCTGACCGCCGCCGCCATTGTTTTTACTGAGGCGCGGCTGGGACTTGTAGTGCGCCGGGGACTCTGCGCTGGCCGCGCTTTTACGGCGGCCGCGCTTATAACTAGAGTCCCCGGCTTTTTGTGCCTAGTCTCCGTTCTTCCCGCCCTCAGCCCTGCCAGTCAGGGGAAGGGCGGGACGCTGCACAGGACGAGCAGCACTGAGGGCTGGAGCATGCTTTGCATACTCCACCCCCCTCACTGTGCACAGTGTGACTCCAACTCCCGCACTTTCTCGGTCACGCCCACGACTCCCTCATCTCCTCAGGACGCCGGCAGCCATTACTGTCAGCTCCTAGGACGCTGCAGAGGGGAGACAAACTCTGGGGGACCCAGGCACGAGTTCAGGGGGCCACACAACCGCTTTCAGCGGGCGGTAAGCAGCACCTGAGGTGCTGATTTCACTGGTGTAGTAGTGTGTTTAGAGTTTATATCTTTGCTATACTTTACACTGTATGGTGCACAGTCAATTTTCTGGTCATATACCCTGTGGTGTGGCTCAAGGGGCAACAAAACACAGGCTTACTACGCTGCCAGCGCCGCATGTGCAAACCGGCAGGTTCCATTGACCCTCATGGTGGACCCCTGTGGCATTTGTTCTGGCCTCTGCTCAAGGGGTCCCAGGGACAACAACCAAACAGATCCAGGTGACAGGGACGGAGTTTGCAGTTTTTACTGACAGACTTTCTGAGACTATGGCTAAAATACTAGAAGCTTGCAGTCCAGACTGGTATCTCAGACCATGGGCACTGTACAATCACTGCCCTCTATTCCCCTCAGTTGGAACAACAATGTTCCCCCGGGGTGTCTCATAGGTCCCAGGGTGAAGTCTCTGACACGGACCGCAGTCCAAGACCGCCTAGGCGAGCTTGCTTAGACACCCCCTCGACCTCATCACATTGTTCAGGGTCTCAGAGAAATGACTCTCTGTATCAGAAGAGGAGGTAGCTGATCAGGATTCTGATCCTGATGCCGCTCTCTACCTTGATATCCCTGAGGCGGACGCCATAGTGAATGCTCTTATTGCGTCCATAAAAATGATGCTGGATGTTTCTCTCTCAGGCTCATCCAGCAGAAGGGTCACCTTCTCAAGGTCCCCCAAGAGTACAGCGAGTAGGTTTCTGGATCACTCTGACGTCTCAGAGGCAGTCCAGACACACCGAGTTTGTCCGGATAAGCGTTTCTTCCAAGCGCTTTAAGGATACACTTTATCCCTTCCCCCCTGACGTGGTCAGGGCTGGACTCAGTGTCCCAAGGTGGATTCTCCAATCTCTAGACTGGCGGCTAGATCCATAGTGGCAGTTGAAGATGGGGATTCGCTCAGGGATGCCACTGACAGACAGATAGAGCTCTGGTTGAAATCCATCTATGAAGCCATCGGCGCGCCTTTTGCCCCAGCATTCGCAGCCGTATGGGCGCTCCAAGCTATTGCAGCGGGTCAGGCGCAAATTGACGCACTTACACGTACGTCTGCGCTGCAAGTGGCGTCTGTAACCTCTCAAACTTCGGCATTGCGTCCTACGCTATTAATGCTGTCCTGGACTCTGCGAGCCGTACAGCGGTTGCAGCCGACAATTCGGTGGCAATACGCAGGGCCTTGTGGCTTCGGGAATGGAAGGCAGATTCAGCTTCCAAAAAAGTGCTTAACCGGTTTGCCATTTTCTGGCGACCGTTTGTTTGGTGAGAGGCTGGATGAAATCATCAACCAATCCTGGGAAAGGAAACATCCTTACCCCAGACCAAACCAAGATTACCCCAACAGAGAATGGGACAGTCGAGGTTTCGGTCCTTTCCGGGCGCGGGCAGGTCCCAATTCTCCTCGCCCAAACGTCCTCAGAAGGGTCAGAGGAACTCCGATCCATGGCGGTCTAAGGCACGCCCTTAAAAGACCGCCGGAGGTGCCGCCACCAAGGCGGCTTCCTCATGACCTACGGCCCTCACACCGCATCCTCGGTCGGAGGCAGGCTCTCCCGCCTTTCAGACATTTCGCTGCCACAGGTTAAGGACCGTTGGGTGAGAGACATTCTGTCTCACGGTCACAGTATAGAGTCAACTCTCGTCCTCCGACTTGATTTTTCAGAACATCCCCGCCTCCCGAGCGAGCCGATGCTCTTCTGCAGGCGCTGGGCACTCTGAAGACAGAAGGAGTGGTGATCCCGGTTCCTCTTCAGCAACAGGGTCACGGTTTTTACTCCAACCTGTTTGTGGTCCCAAAGAAGGACGGATCTTTCCGTCCTGTCCTGGACCTAAAACTGCTCCACAAACATGTAAAAGCCAAGCGGTTCAGGATGGAATCCCTCCGCTCCGTCATCGCCTCAATGTCCCAAGGAAATTTCCTTGCATCGATCGATATCAAGGAGGCTTATCTCCACGTACTTATTGCTCCAGAGCATCAGCGCTTCCTGCGCTTCGCCATCGGAGATGAACACCTGCAGTTCGTGGCACTGCCGTTCGGCCTGGCGACAGCCCCACAGGTTTTCACCAAGGTCATGGCTGCAGTACTTGCGATCCTCCACTCTCAGGGTCACTCGGTGATCCCTTACTTAGACGATCTGCTGGTCAAGGCTCCCTCTCAAGAGGCATGCCAGCACAGCCTCACCGCTACTCTGGATACTCTCCAGACTTTCGGGTGGATCATCAATTTTCCAAAGTCAAATCTGACACCGGCCCAATCGCTGACATATCTTGACATGGAGTTGTCATACCCTCTCAGCGATAGTGAAGCTTCCGCTGAACAAACACCGTTCACTACAGACGGGGGTGCAATCTCTAGGTCAGTCACTCCCCTTGAGGCGCCCCACGCACTTCCTCGGGAAGATGGTGGCAGCAATGGGGGCAGTCCCTTTCACGCAGTGTTCATCAGCGTCCTCTCCAAAGGGACTCCTACGCAAGGAGACAGGAAACCGACATTCCTCAACAGGAACGTCTCCCTCTCTCAGGCATACCACTTCATTGTCGAGGGGAAATTCCTTCCTTCTCCCATCCTGGGCAGTGGTCACGACGGACGTGAGTAGGTTTCAGTGGGGAGCAGTTTTTCTCCACCACAGGGCTCAAGGTACGTGGACTCACCATTGAGTCCTCGCTTCTGATCAATGTTCTGGAGATCAGAGCAGTGTATCTCGTCCTAAAAGCGTTCCAGCAGTGGCTGGAAGGCAAGAAGATCCGAATTCAGTCGGACGACCCCACAGCGGTGGCTTACAGTCCGGCGGCTTCTGCTGTGGATGGAAGCCACAGCCTCCACCATATCCGCAGTTCACATCCCAGGCGTGGAACACTTGGGAGCAGACTTTCTCAGTCGCCAGGGCATGGACGCAGAGCAAGGGTCCCTTCACCAGGACGGGTTTCACGAGATATGTTGCCGCTAGGGCATGCCAGACGTCGACCTAATTGCGTTCCGGCACCACAACAAGGTACCGACGTTCATGGCACAGTCTCAAGATCCCAGAGCTATGGCGACAGACACCTTAGTTCAACACTGGTCGCAGTTTCAGCTTACTTACGTGCTCCCACCGTTGGCACTGTTGCCCAGAGTGTTACGCAAGATCACGGCAGACTGCCGCGGCTGCCGCCGCGTCATCCTCGTCGCTCCAGACTGGCCGAGGAGGTCGTGGTCCCGGATCTGTGGCATCTCACGGTCGGCCATCCGGGGGCACTGCCAGACCGACCAGAATTGCTGTCTCAAGGGCCGTTTTTTCCATCTGAATTCTGGGGCCCTCAACCTGGCTGTGTGGCCATTGAGTCCTGGATTCTAGCGTCTTCAGGATTATCTCAAGAAGCCATTGCCACTATGAGACAGGCTAGTAAACAAACGTCCGCCAAGGTCTACCACAGGACGCGGAAAATATTCCTGTCGTGGTGCTCTGCTCAGGGTTTTTTCTCCCTGGCCATTTGCCTTGCCCCCCTCCCTGTCCTTCCTTCAATTTGGACTGGAAAAGGGTTCGTCGCTCGGCTCCCTTAAGGGACAAGTCTCAGCGCTCTCTGTGTTTTTTCCAGAAGCGCCTAGCCAGACTTCCACAGGTACGCACGTTCCTGCAGGGGGTTTGTCACATCGTTCCTTTTTACAAGCGGCCGTTACAACCTTCGGATCTGAACAGGGTGCTGATGTTCTTCAGAAACCACCATTCGAGCCAATGAGAGATATTTCTCTCTCACGCCTTTCGCAGAAAGTGGTTTTTTCTAGTACCAGTCACTTCACTTCGGAGAGTGTCTGAGCTAGCAGCGCTGTCATGCAAGGCCCCTTTCCTGGTTTTCACCAGGACAAGGTGGTTCTGCGTCCGGTTCTGGAATTTCTCCCTAAGGTGGTATCCCCCTTTCATCTCAATCAGGATATCTCCTTACCTTCTTTTTGTCCTCATCCAGTTCACCAATGTGAAAAGGATTTGCACTTGTTAGATCTGGTGAGAGCACTCAGACTCTACATTTCTCGTACGGCGCCCCTGCGCCGCTCGGATGCACTCTTTGTCCTTGTCGCTGGCCAGCGTAAAGGGTCACAGGCTTCCAAATCAACCTTGACTCGGTGGATCAAGGAGCCAATTTTCGAAGCCTACCGTTCGGCTGGGCTTCCGGTTCTCTCAGGGCTGAAGGCCCATTCTACCAGAGCCGTGGACGCGTCCTGGGCTTTGAGGCACCAGGCTACGGCTCAGCAGGTGTGTCAGGCGGCTACCTGATCGAGCCTGCACACTTTCACGAAACACTATCAGGTGCATACCTATGCTTCGGCGGATGCCAGCATAGGCAGACGTGTCCTTCAGGCGGCGGTTGCCCACCTGTAGGAAGGGGCCGTTTTTTCGGCTCTATTACGAGGTATTATTTTACCCACCCAGGGATTGCTTTTGGACATCCCAATTGTCTGGGTCTCCCAATAGAGCGACAAAGAAGAAGGGAATTTTGTTTACTTACCGTAAATTCCTTTTCTTCTAGCTCTAATTGGGAGACCCAGCACCCGCCCCTGTTTTTTGTGTACACATGTTGTTCATGTTGAATGGTTTCAGTTCTCCGATATTCCTTCGGATTGAATCTACTTTAAACCAGTTTATAATTTTTTCCTCCTTCTTGCTTTTGCACCAAAACTGAGGATCCCGTGAGAGCACGGGGGGTGTATAGGCAGAAGGGGAGGGGCTTAACACTTTTAAGTGTAATACTTTGTGCAGCCTCCGGAGGCATAGCCTATACACCCAATTGTCTGGGTCTCCCAATTAGAGCTAGAAGAAAAGGAATTTACGGTAAGTAAACAAAATTCCCTTCTTTGTACTATTTTATCAGATGGTATTTCAGATTTCTAGTATTAATGTAAAAGGTCTGAATAGTCCCTTTAAAAGATCACTAGTATGGAAAGAGACCCAGGCGCTTAAAGCGGACATATTATGTGTCCAAGAAACTCATCTAAACTGCGAGGACACACATAGATTACAACACAAAAATTACCCCCACATCTATATCTCACACGCAGTGAAAAAGAAGAGAGGCGCAGCCATTGCAATAAAGGACACCAAAGCGTTTCAGCTTATTGATAGCGTTCTAGATGATGAGGGCAGATATGTGATATTGATATGCAATATTAACAATAAGGTGTATACAATCACATCTATATACACACCCAACTCAGGACAAATCACTTTTATTAGAGACCTAATGACTAAACTAGCCAAAATAAAACGTGCATCCCTCCTAATCTGTGGGGATTTCAATATCGCCCCAATCCCTAATATAGACAAATCCCGGTGCTCAAAGGACAAGTCCCAATCCCATGCGTTGTCCCAGTGTCTCCTGTCAGAAGAATTGTACGACACGTGGAGGGTTCTTCACGCCTCTGAACGGGATTATACATATTACTCGCACCCACATAAAATCTACTCAAGAATCGACCTAATAGTGGTGGATAAATGGCTCCTGCAAAATGTACAATCAGCCAAAATTGGGAACATAACCTGGTCGGACCATGCTCCTGTATCATGCCAAATAAAAGAGACGTATAATAACCCAACATATTCTCCATGGAGAATTAATAACCATTTAATATCCTCAGATGATGTCAAATCCCAACTAAAAGAACTGCTTGTCACGAAACCACCGGGGGGGTCACTCAGAAATCCCCCGCGCTGGCTACCAGTACGTCACAATCGGGGGGTAACAAGTGGGGGTCACCCCTCCTTTATACCTCCCGACCGACAGACAGAGCACGTGACGCGCTCTCTAGCGCCCCTCTTATAGTCAGGCCAATTATGGAATTGCCCGACAATAAGCAAGGAGGCCGCTATACTACTTATGCCGATTATTGAAGGGTCCCCGGTGAGAGTAAGGTATATATTCCCCCGACCTCCGCGGGCGGAATATATAAAATCTCCCCGAATCTCACTGGCCTCCCCACAATAATCCTTGGCACAATTCGCTGCCACCAAACGATTTACGGTAACTATTAGCCGAACACACAGACGTGGGATTCAAGATCGAGATAACAGAACAGCCCAAGATTAATTATATAATTTAATCAGCCTAAAGCACACTAGAACTACAATATATACAATAGGGAATCTACAGAATATACAGTTATGTCAGAGTACAGTTACAATCAAGGCATGGGTTACAAACAGGCATACACAGTTCCAGCAGTTACCTTGTTGCGTCTGGCCACAGGGGGGCGCTGTAGACCAGGTTTCCAGGAACTCCCTCACAGGTCTTTCCCAACCAGGCCCCCGAGCAGAAGAACCCTGGAAAATGGCCGAAGTAGGGTTATCAACCTGGGCAGATCCAGGTCCCCTCCTACCTTAGTGACCTCACAGGGAAGCACTGCCACTCCCCCTGCATGGATCAGAATTATCCAGCAAAGGGGATATTGGCCATAACTTTGCCTGGGAGCGTCGTAGGCGGACGCCAATGCTCTCATTGTGACAGTTATGAATTTAGCTACAGAACGAGGGGACTCATGACCTGTCTGCCAGTTCCCCATTGGCTGATATCACGCCTGGGGCATTTCCCAATGTCCTGCTCCCATAAAAAGGGGGTGCCGGCATCGTCCACATGCGGAGACACCATTTTTATGGTTGCCATATTTATCGGAAATATGGCTTGCGAGATATGAACCATTTTTTACTGGAGTCGTTCTGTCTGCTAGTTCCATAGCCTTGCTAATGAGATACAACTCTTGTTACAGGGTGACGGCAGGGAGTCATCCTGTGTCCATTGTTCCCACACCACCTCATCTCCATATCACAGGAGATGGCCATGGGATTTGTTGCTAAACCAGTTGTGTGAAGGAAAGGGGGGGTGACACCAGGAGAGGGCTTCCTGACATACTTGAATATCATGATTTATCGTCATATCTCCGGATTTACCTCACACCTCCCCCCTTTTGAGGGCGCTAGGGGGCAGCACACTCCGGTGTTCCCCCGTGCGCCCGTCCGCGACCTCTCCTTGTCGGGACAGCCCGTCTGCGTTACCGTGGTCACGGCCCCTTTTGTGGCGAATGGTGAAGTTGTATTGCTGGAGCGCAAGGCTCCATCGCAACAATCGCCCATTCGTCCCAGAGACGGTGTGCAACCAGCTGAGGGGATTGTGGTCCGTCTCCACGATGAAGTGGCGCCCGTATAGATAGGGTTGCAGACGCTGCAGGGCCCACACTATGGCCAGGCACTCCTTCTCCATCGTGGAATAGGCAACTTCCCTTGGTAACAGCTTCCTGCTCAGGTACAAGACTGGGTGCTCTTGGCTCGCAGAGTCCACCTGGCTGAGCACCGCACCGAGGCCGAAGTCACTGGCGTCGGTCTGTACTACAAACGGCCGCGTGAAGTCGGCTGCCTGTAGCACGGGCGGGCTGGACAGGGCGTCCTTTAGGGCCCGGAAGGCTGTCTCGCAGTCCATTGTCCAATCGACTGCAGAGGGCAGCTTCTTCTTGGTGAGGTCCGTCAAGGGCTTTGCCAGGCTACTATAGCATGGAACAAACCTCCTATAGTACCCAGCGGTCCCCAAGAAGGACATCACCTGCTTCTTGGTCCTGGGGGTGGGCCAGGATGCGATGGCTTCCACTTTCTCAGGCTCGGGCTTCAGTGTTCTCCCACCTACCCGGTGACCGAGGTACTGGACCTCGCTCATGGCCAGCTGACACTTTCCCGGCTTGATGGTCAAACCTGCCCGGTGGATCCGCCTGAGCACCTGTGCTAGATGCTCTAGGTGGTCCTCCCAGGTGGGACTGAAGACGGCAATGTCATCTAGGTACGCGGCCGCGTACCCTTCAAGTCCCTTGAGCAGGGTGTTGACCATCCGCTGGAAAGTGGCAGGGGCATTCCTCATCCCGAATGGCATCACCGTGGACTCGTATAGTCCAAATGGGGTAATAAAGGCAGAGCGTTCCCTGGCCTTGCGAGTCAGGGGGATCTGCCAATATCCCCGGCTCAGGTCCATGATGGTCAGGTACTGAGCCCCGGCCAACTGATCGAGCAGGTCATCGATGCGTGGCATTGGGTACGCATCGGCGACCGTGACAGCATTGAGCCCCCTGTAGTCCACGCAGAACCGAGTGGTTCGGTCCTTCTTAGGGACGAGGACTACAGGCGAGGCCCAAGCGCTGTTGGATGCCTGGATCACCCCCAGCTTCAGCATCTCGTCAATCTCCTGGCGCATGTGTTGCTGCACCTCCAGGGAGACCCGATATGCTGAACGCCGGATCGGGGGATGATCCCCAGTGTCCACGTGATGGACAGCCAAGTCAGTCCTTCCGGGCTGGTTGGTAAACAACCCCCGGAAGGGGAGGAGGGTGGCCCACAGCTGGGACCGTTGGTCCTCCAAGAGCTGGTGGCCAACCTCCACATCCTCCATGGATCCGCCTGCCCTAACCTGGGCTAGCATATCCAAGAGGGTTTCCGCTTCTCCCTCCTCGGGCAGGTTGCACACGGGGAGCGCACATGCCTCCCGCTCCTGATGTGCCTTCATCATGTTCACATGGAAGGGCTTCCGCCTTCCACGGGCAGGGTCCAGGGTGACCAGGTACGTCACAGGGTTGAGCTGCTGGTACACGAGGTATGGGCCTTCCCAGGCTGCCTGAAGCTTGTCCTGTGGTACGGGGACCAGTACCCACACCTTTTGACCCACTTGGTAGGTCCTCTCACAAGCGTTCTGGTCGTACCAACGCTTCTGATCGGCCTGGGCTTGAGCCATATTGTCGTGTACCAGTTGCGTCAAGGCCTGCATTTTGTCCCGGAAGCGCATGACATACTCGATAACCGACACTCCAGGGGTGGCCAAATCCCCTTCCCAAGCCTCTTTCACCAGAGCCAGGGGGCCCCGCACACGTCGCCCGTACAGGAGCTCAAACGGTGAGAATCCTGTTGAGGCCTGTGGAACCTCCCGGTAAGCAAATAACAGGTGTGGGAGATACCGCTCCCAGTCACGCCCATGGGAGTCGACCAACATCTTAAGCATCTGCTTTAAGGTGCCATTGAACCGCTCGCACAGGCCATTAGTCTGTGGATGGTACGGGCTGGCCACCAGATGTCGCACCTGGACTTGCTTACAGAGGGCCTCCATCAGCTGGGACATGAATTGGGTCCCCCGGTCAGTGAGCATTTCCTGGGGAAAACCCACTCGGGAGAAAATCTCCAGCAATGCGGTGGCCACCTTGTCAGCCCGAATGGACGACAAGGCCACTGCTTCTGGGTACCGGGTGGCATAGTCCACTACCGTCAGTATGAAGCGTTTCCCGGAGCTGCTGGGGATGGCCAGCGGGCCGACCAGATCCACAGCCACCCTCCTGAAAGGCTCATCGATGATTGGCAGAGATACTAGTGGGGCTTTGGGGTGTGGCCCCGCCTTCCCCACTCTCTGACAGGTTTCACACGAACGGCAGTAGGCAGCCACATCGGCCCCCATTTTTGGCCAGTAGAAATGCTGGTTTAACCTGGCCTTGGTCTTAGCGATCCCTAGGTGTCCGGCCATCGGAATCTCATGTGCGATCCGCAACAACTCCGTCCGGAACGGATAGGGTACCACCAACTGTCGGTCCCTGGGCCACGCCTCCGGTGAACCCTGCTGGACCGTGGCCCGGTACAGCCGTCCTTGGTCCCAGACCACTCGCTCCGGGTCCGAGTCCGAGGGAGGCTGTGCCGCCTGCTCCTTAAGAGCTTTCAGGCTGTCATCAGCTTCTAACGCTGCCTGAAACCCCTGACTAGATGTGGCCAGAATCGACGAGACTGTCACATCTTCAGTCAGTACCCCGGGACCTGTGTCCTGGCCTCCACCTGACTCGGCTGCCACTTGGTCAGAAGGGGAAGAGCTATCGGACCTCCGGGAGGCCCCTTGGCTTCCAGCACTCCCACTGCGGGTGACAGCGGCCACAGCCGCTGCGACCGTGGGTCGTGCCTGCTCCTCCTCCGTTCCTGACCAAGTCGCCGGTTCAGGCAGACCTACCTGGCTTCCTGACACCCCGGTTGTGGGGGAACCATGCACCGAGATCTTACCTGGGAGCACTTCCGCTCCTGGACCGGCCCCAATCTCACCTGCCTGTTCCCCTCCTGCAGCAACAGAACCCCGCTGTGAAATCTCTGGGGACCCCACATTGGCTGTGGTAGCCCCCACCCCACACACTGGTCCTCCCCCTGCAGCACCCTGCTCTCTGCTTATCCCTGCAGAGGGCAGCAGATCCCAGCTCACAGGCTGATTACTTGTAGAGGCATTGTCACACCTTTCTCTGACCCCCTCCCCTGTCACAGCTGCAGCTGTGTGTGTGTCTATGGTGTCTGTGCAAGCAGAAATATCAGAGTTCACTCCCTCCTCCCTTACATCATTCATAGATAACACATTAACATTGTCCGGAGGCATGTCAGTACGGGCTGAAGGTTCAGCCCTGGGTTGGGGCCCGAACTGGGAGGTTATCTGCCCCAAATCTGTCCCAAGTAGCACGTTTGCAGGGATCCGATCAGTTACCCCCACCTCCCTCACCCCCCGCCCTGCGCCCCAGTCCACATAAATGTCAGCAACAGGCAGCGCCGGGTCAGTGCCTCCAATCCCGGAGACAGCGAGGTTTTCCAGGGATCAAGTCTTGGGGGGACACCATCTCAGGCCGCACCAGAGTCACCTCCGAGGCGCTGTCTCGCAGTCCTATGGTCACAGACCGGCCGACGGTGACAGGTTGGAAGCTGTCCAGGGACCTACCACCACCCCCACCCACACAATACACCTTGGGCGGCCCTTGGGACGGGGACGGAGCCGGGGCCTTGGGACGCTGAGGGCACATGGCCTTGAAGTGTCCAGGTAGGTTGCACTGGTGGCACCGTCTTGGTTCCGCCACGGGCCTGGAGAGGGGAGTTGAGGGGGACACCCCCTGCAGTCTAGGGGCAGGTGGGGCAGTCGCAGAATTCATCTTACCCCCTCTCCAGGTGCTGCTGGTGGCCGCTCTCCTGGCCTCAGGGGCCCGGTTGTTGGTGTAGTCATCGGCAAGGGCAGCTGTAGCCGTGGACCCCTTTGGCTTCTGGTCTCGGATGAACTGGCGGAGATCCTCAGGGCAGTTCCACAAGAGTTGCTCCGTGATGAACAAGTCCAGGATCTCCGGTCCGGTGGAAAGCTGCAGGCCTTGGGTCCAGTGGTCGGCAGCTCGGGCAAGTGCCCGCCGGTGGTCAGCCCAGGAGTCCTTTGGTCCCTTCTGTAGGCTCCGGAACTTCTTGCGGTAGGACTCTGGAGTGAGGTTGTACTGTTGGATCAGGGCCCGCTTGATGGTGTCGTAGCCCTGATCTGCCTCAGCAGGCAAGTCCCCAAGGATATCCAGGGCCTTACCCCTTAAACGGGGGGTCAGGTATTTGGCCCACTGGTCCTTGTCCAGATGGTGCTGCAAGCAAGTCCGTTCCAAAGCAGTCAAGAAAGAGTCCAAGTCTCCATCCTTCTCCAGCACTGGGAAGTCCTCAACACGGACCTTTGGAAGTTTGGTGTCTCGAAGGTCACATGTGGCTGATGGGGGCCGGAGCTGAGCTAGCTGCAGCTGGTAGTCACGGTCTGCCTGTCGCTCTCGCTCTTCACGCGCTGCCTGCCGCTCTCGCTCCGCAGCCTCGCGCTCTGCGTGCCGCTCCGCAGCCTCAGCGTCACGCGCTGCCTGCCGCTCTGCCCTGCGCTCTGCCAGGAGTTCCTTGTAGCCCTTCTGGTCTCCAGCCTGGAGAAGGGCCATAGCCATTTGAAGAAGGCTATCCGAGCCTCCCAGGCTCGGTGGAATGGCACGTGGTGATCTGCGGCACGCTGCAGAGCTAGGCGATTCACTGTCCCTTTCAGAGCGGAGGGCTGGCATCTGGCTCGTTGAGGAACCTTGGGTGAGCTCCTCCTCATCTTGTCCAGCAGTGCCAGGTTGCGCAATGTCCTCGGCAGAACGGTTTTCTGGCGTCGAGCTCCTGGAGGACTCGTGGGCAACCTCCTCATTGCTGTCCACAGCACCGTCCTCCCTCTCTTCGGCTCCTGCCTTAGCATTGGCCAGTTGCATAGCTCTGCTCCTGGTGCCATCAGCCATTCTTGCAGACTTTTGGTCACTGACACAGAACTGACACCTGATGCCTCCACACACCTTACAGTATCTGCACTCTGACACTCTAGTGTTGAGCTAGTCTGAAGACCCCAGCAGCCACAGCTGCTGCAGGCAGTCTTTAGTGTCTGGGAGTATGGGTCTCACACTCACACACACTATTATCTCGATCCCACCGCTTTGCCACCAATATGTCACGAAACCACCGGGGGGGTCACTCAGAAATCCCCCGCGCTGGCTACCAGTACGTCACAATCGGGGGGTAACAAGTGGGGGTCACCCCTCCTTTATACCTCCCGACCGACAGACAGAGCACGTGACGCGCTCTCTAGCGCCCCTCTTATAGTCAGGCCAATTATGGAATTGCCCGACAATAAGCAAGGAGGCCGCTATACTACTTATGCCGATTATTGAAGGGTCCCCGGTGAGAGTAAGGTATATATTCCCCCGACCTCCGCGGGCGGAATATATAAAATCTCCCCGAATCTCACTGGCCTCCCCACAATAATCCTTGGCACAATTCGCTGCCACCAACCGATTTACGGTAACTATTAGCCGAACACACAGACGTGGGATTCAAGATCGAGATAACAGAACAGCCCAAGATTAATTATATAATTTAATCAGCCTAAAGCACACTAGAACTACAATATATACAATAGGGAATCTACAGAATATACAGTTATGTCAGAGTACAGTTACAATCAAGGCATGGGTTACAAACAGGCATACACAGTTCCAGCAGTTACCTTGTTGCGTCTGGCCACAGGGGGGCGCTGTAGACCAGGTTTCCAGGAACTCCCTCACAGGTCTTTCCCAACCAGGCCCCTGAGCAGAAGAACCCTGGAAAATGGCCGAAGTAGGGTTATCAACCTGGGCAGATCCAGGTCCCCTCCTACCTTAGTGACCTCACAGGGAAGCACTGCCACTCCCCCTGCATGGATCAGAATTATCCAGCAAAGGGGATATTGGCCATAACTTTGCCTGGGAGCGTCGTAGGCGGACGCCAATGCTCTCATTGTGACAGTTATGAATTTAGCTACAGAACGAGGGGACTCATGACCTGTCTGCCAGTTCCCCATTGGCTGATATCACGCCTGGGGCATTTCCCAATGTCCTGCTCCCATAAAAAGGGGGTGCCGGCATCGTCCACATGCGGAGACACCATTTTTATGGTTGCCATATTTATCGGAAATATGGCTTGCGAGATATGAACCATTTTTTACTGGAGTCGTTCTGTCTGCTAGTTCCATAGCCTTGCTAATGAGATACAACTCTTGTTACAGGGTGACGGCAGGGAGTCATCCTGTGTCCATTGTTCCCACACCACCTCATCTCCATATCACAGGAGATGGCCATGGGATTTGTTGCTAAACCAGTTGTGTGAAGGAAAGGGGGGGTGACACCAGGAGAGGGCTTCCTGACATACTTGAATATCATGATTTATCGTCATATCTCCGGATTTACCTCACACTGCTCCAGGAATATTTTGATGTCAATAGTACCCCAGACATGTCCCCGACCACAGTGTGGTGCGCCCACAAGGCGTACATAAGAGGGCGGCTAATACAGATAGCAGCACAACACAAAAACTAAGAATGCGACAAATAGAAGAACATAACAAAAATATAGCATCATTGGAAGACACCCATAAACAAAGCCCTTCACCCGCACTATATGAAAACCTACAAAAGGCAAGATATGAACTATACCAACTGCTCCAATACAAATACGAGCACAACTTGAGGAGAGGTAAAGCCAAATACTACTGGCAGGGGAATAAAGCGAGTAAAATATTAGGAAATAAAATTAAAGCTAGACTGACAAAACAAAGGATAACTCACATACAAGACGACCAAAAGAATAAAATATATAATCCCAAAGACATTGCGAATACCTTTGCAAAATATTATTCCTCACTCTATAACTTCAAAACCGATAATCTTACTCCACAACCCAAAACTGAATGAATTAATAACTTCCTGAATAGTATATCCCCACCACAAATTCCAGAGGACAAACTGACGGCAATAAACCAACCCATAAGCCAAAAAAAATCCAACGAGTCATCCAAACAACTAAAAATAACAAATTCCCAGGACCGGACGGTATAACCAATGAATATCTCAAGACATTTTATCCAATACTATCCCCACACCTATTACTAGTCTTCCAAAATATATTTGAAACAGGTAAAATACGAGATGAAATGTTACAAGCGACCATAGTCCCCTTCCCCAAACCAGGCAAAACGCCCGACCAACCTAATAACTTCAGGCCAATATCCCTACTAAATACCGACCTCAAATTATACTCCAAAATCTTGGCAAACAGAATCTCTGATGTAGTCCCCTTATTGGTGCACAAGGACCAGGTTTAATTTATCAAATCCATACAGACATTGGATGGTACTAGACGGATGATCGACCTCATCCATGTGGCGGGGAGGGGTCGGAACGCCTTCTCTGCTCCTATCTCTGGACGCGGAGAAAGCGTTTGATCGGGTACATTGGGACTACGTATTTGAGGTCCTAACCAGATTCGGATTCACTGGTAGCATTTTTAATGCAATTACTCTACTATACTCTCATCCATGAGCGTCAGTCTTTATCCCTAGAATGATGTCGGACAAGTTTCCGGTTACGAACGGGACGAGACAAGGTTGTCCACTGTCACCTCTCATTTTCACTTTGGCGATCGAGCCTCTAGCGGAAAAAATCAGATCTCACCCAATGATATTAGGGATTCAGGTGGATAAAACGGAGCACAAAATAGGTCTGTTTGCGGACGACATCATTCTAGCGATAAACCCCTCAGAGTCATTACCGGCAGTAATGCAAATAATTGACTTGTTCTCTGACATATCATATCATTCACTTTCTACTCCTTCAGACTACTACTCCTCTCCTTCACTTCCTTCTTTCACCTTATTCTCTGACTTAAGCAGGCTTTACACGCTGCGATCTCGCTAACGAGATCGCAAGCGAGCGTACCCGCCCCCGTCGGTTATGCAACACGGGCAAATCGCTGCCCGTGGCGCACAACCTCGCTTAACCCCGTCACACGCACTTACCTGCCCGGCGACGTCGCTTTGGCCGGCGAACCGCTTCCTTTCTAAGGGGGCGGATCGTGCGGCATCACAGCGACGTCACACGGCAGGCGTCCAATAGAAGCGTAGGGGCGGAGATGAGCGGGACGTAACATCCCGCCCACCTCCTTCCTTCCGCATTGCCGGTGGAGGCAGGTAAGGAGATGTTCGTCACTCCTGCGGTGTCACACACAGCGATGTGTGGTGCCGCAGGAACGAGGAACAACATCGCTAAGAAGCAGAAAACGATTTTTTGTTTCAGGACGACCTCTCCGCGGCAAACAATTTTGACCGCTTTTGCGATCGTTTAAGTTCGCTCATAAGTGTCACACACTGCGATATCGTTTATGAAGCCGGATGTGCGTCACAAACAATATGACCCCGACGATAATTCATTACCGATATCATAGCGTGTAAAGCCCGCTTATCTCCTCTGACAGACTCTCCTGACAGACTTCCTTCTGACTGACTGCACACCACTTCCTCCTGCCTTTTCCAACCGACCACTGGCCCCTCCCCGTCGCTGGGTCTCTCAGGTTGCGTGGCTAGTATCCAATCAGTGCCCTCCCCTTTTATCTGTTACCAGGCAGTCTCCCAGCTTGGTGTTGGGGTTGTGTGTGTGGCCTGAAGGTGCTGATGTGTTTGTTCTGGCACTGATATTCCGGGGTTTGGATTTCCTTGGGTTACATTTGTGGCACCTGGTACCGCAGGGGTGCTACATAAACAACAAAGAAGACATTTGAATCTTAATAAAAAGCATTTATAAAGTGCATAATGCACATATTATATTGTAAACAGAAATATGAAGTACAAAGTATAAGGACACATGACATAAGGCAAATAAAATAAAAAATGCAAATAATAAATTAATGGGTAAATATATTAATATTAACCTGTTCGTGACTGCTGATGGTAAATCAACGTTAGCGCTTGCTAGGTTTAGCACCGACATTTATTCACGGTCTGTGGTCAAGATGAGGTCGCAACCCCTGCGCGCTACAATCGCTGGGTTTCTGGTGAAGAACGGTACTTCAGACGAGAGACATCATCGGGACCTGATGATGTTAACCCTTTGCAATCTTCTATATGCCACAATCAATTGCGATTGCAACACATAGAAGTCAGAATCAGTGCGCTCCTTCTCTTACCTCTCCGGCTCCTCATGACATGATCACAGGGGAGCTGAGGGTTGTGAGCCGAACGTCACATGATGACCTCTGCGCCTGTCAGGCCCAGCCTGCAGCAGGGTCTGACAGGCGATCTGACAGTATCATGCATTACCATGCTTTAGTTTCTGTGCAGATTTTAGGAAGTTGTCACTTTTGGGTATTTTCTGTCACCTAGGCCCCTGAAAGTCACTTCAAATCTGATGTTGTCCCTAAAACAACGGTTTTGTAAATTTTGTTGGGAAAATGAGAAATTGCTGATAAACTTTGAACCCTTCTAACTTCCAAACAAAAAAGAAAAATGATATTTCAAAAATTGCGCTGATGTAAAGTAGACATATGGGAAATATTAATTATTATCTATTTTGTGTGCTCTAATATTCTGGATTAAGGGTATAAAAATTAAAAGTTTGAAAATTGCAAAATTACCGCCAAATTTCCAATATTTTCGCAATTGAATGCAAAAAATATTGTTCTAAATTTACCAGTGTCGTGAAGTACAATCACTGGGATCTGTTGAAGCGTTCCAGAGTTATAACCTGTGAAAGTGACACTGGTCTGATATAAAAATATTGGCCTGGTCACGAAGGCAAAAATAGGCTCTTGCGCGCAGGGGTTAAATATTAGTTGTATCAT
Source organism: Anomaloglossus baeobatrachus (assembly GCF_048569485.1). Taxonomy (NCBI): domain Eukaryota; kingdom Metazoa; phylum Chordata; class Amphibia; order Anura; family Aromobatidae; genus Anomaloglossus; species Anomaloglossus baeobatrachus. The sequence goes on along the minus strand of NC_134355.1, from coordinate 158,020,225 downwards.
AATAACCATAATGAAATTGTTGTACAATGTTTTTCTCCACTTAAGATAATCATCTTTTTTATTCTTTCCTCATAGGTGCCACACATCAAACGGAGTTATCAAAAAATGAAATTGCTGTAACAGGTATGGTTTTAATTATTAATTTATAATTATAGTTATTATTAAATTTTATTATTTATTAAAATATCAGCTCAGAAAATGACGTGAAATTCTCCCAGGTTAGTATCGCTCTGTGCTCGTGTGATGCGCAGGATTGTGTGAGCTGTGGAAAGTGTTTGTTCGGCTCAAAATTTACTTAAATCCAGCATTAAGAGATGTCTTGTTCATGGAGAATTAAAAAAAAAAACTTACAACACTGCCCACCCACCTCCAGGAATGTTTTGCTTTTAGCCCATAGCAAAACATTTCCGGAGATGGATAGCCGGTGTTGGTTTTTTTTTCTATTAACTCTGGATGTAAGCAAAATTTAAGCTGAACAAACACTTTCCGCAGCTCGCACAATGCATTTCACTGTAAAAAAGAGCACCTAGGGTCTTATCCAGTGTTGAGGAGGGAAAGAAGAAGTAATTGGTGGGCTCACCTGGTTGAAATCGTAATGTGCAAGTAATTATAGGCCTGCTGCAGATCCCAGAGCAATGGAGATGAGAGTTTTGAATATAATCTGAACCTTACTCCATTAAACTATATAAGCACTAACAGGGACGATAGAAGCGTTTTTAGAATTCTTTTTTTAAATGCCGTATTGGTGGGGGTAGTCCCAGGTAACTGAACACAATCAACCCTTCCCAACTGGCTTTTTTGATTGACTCTGTCAACTTTACTCGATTAAACTATATAAGCAGTAATAAGGAACGATAGAAGCGGTTTTAGAATTCACCCTTTAAAATGACATTTTGGTGGTGGAAGCACCAAGTAATTGAACATTAAATTGTTAAACACTCTGTTGACCTTACTCCATTAAACTTTATAAGCACTAACCAGCTGAGAGCAGCAATTTTAGAATTCTATCTTTAAAATGGCATTTTGTTTCGTGAAGTAGGTAATTTAACGAAATCAATCATGTCTAAATACCTTTTTAAACTCACTGGACCCTAAACAGATATATCGCCCTGCACTAACATGCTCTAATAGCAGCAGTTATGGAATAATCCCTTTAAAATTTCATCTTCTTTGTAGCAGTAGTGGGTCATTTAAAACAATCAAGGTAGGCTAAATGCCTTTTTACACAAATTGTACCCTAATCAGACATCTCGCCCTGCACTACACTCAGCTTTCAGCAGTCTTGTGATTTAGTCCTGAAATGGCCTGTTTGTTGCATTGTCCAGCAGGTCCTGCCACACACTAAAGGGGGCTTTACACGCTGCGATATCACTACGGAGATATCGTCGGGGTCACCGTGGTTGTGACGCACATCCGGCCTCATTAGCGAGATGGCAGTGTGTGCAGGAGTGTGACTCCTCTGAGCGCCCATAAACGATCGCAAAAGAGGGAAAAATCACCCTGCACTAACATGCTCTAATAGCAGCAGTTATGGAATAATCCCTTTAAAATGGCATCTTCTTTGTAGCAGTGGGTCATTTACAACAATCAATCCTACCTAAATGCCTTTTTACAAAAAATGTATCCTAATGAGACATCTTGCCCTGCACTACACTCAGCTCTCAGCAGTCTTGTGATTTAGTCCTGAAATGGCCTATTTGTTGAATTTTCCAGCAAGTCCTGCCATGTAATAACACTGTCCCTTCTCCAACAGCAGCTCTCCTCCCCGCACTCGCATCATGAGCAAACATGGCCACGGTATTACTGTGATTGACAGGCAGATTTGGCTGAAAATCACGTGCCAAACATGCATTGAGGAGACACGAATCTCCCGAGTCGAGTAACAGATATCACGACTAACGTACTATTTGTGCAAGTAACCAATAGTACCTAGTACATTTGCTCATCACTAATGACAACTCTTTTTAAAAGAACTAGTGAAACATGAGACTGGAAAAAAAACTGTGCTCAATCCTTGTCCCCCTCCTGTAGTAATGTGCCCATCCTTGTCCCCTATTGTGCCATTCTACAGACACAGACACACACACACACACACACACACACACACACACACTAGCAATGTACCATCATGGCGTCCTATTGTGCCATTCTACACACTCACTAGCAATATCCCATCCTGGTCCCTTAAGGTCCTGTTACATACAGAGATAGATCTGTGGCAGATTTGTGGCAGATTTGTGGCAGATCTGTGGCAGATCTGTGGCAGATCTGTGGTTGATCTGTGGTTGTAGTGAAATTGTGGACAATCAGTGCCAGGTTTGTGGCTGTGTACAAATGGAACAATATGTCCATGATTTCACTGCAACCACAGATCTTCCAAAGATTTATCTGTGTGTGACAGGGCCTTTATTGTGCCATTAAACACACACATAAGCAATGTCCATTTTAGTCCTCTATTGTATCATTAAAGACACACACACACACACACACTCTTCTCACGCATTCTTCCCACCTGTCCTCCGTTGCCTTGGTGTCCTCTTCCCTGTGTTATGCGGCCGGCAGGCACGAGCCCCCCTTGATGATCGCGGCCTTTGTTAGGCTGCTTTCACACATCAGGTTTTTGCTGTGCGGCACAATCCGGCGCTTATCAGGAAAAATGCATCCGTTGGTTTTTTTGCCGCCGGGTGCGGTTTTTCCTCATAGACTTTTATTAGCACCGGATTGTGCCGCATGTACTTGCGTTTGATCCGGTTTTTGCCGGATGCGGCAAAAAACGTCACTTCGGCGGCCGCACATGACGCAGAGAGGTACGGTTTTTTCCAGCGGCAAAAATCCGCATAGCGCCGGGTGCGGCGCTGTGCGGCATGGTGCATAATGAAAGGCTATGCGTCCCGTATCCGATGGCATGCATCAAACGCTGGAAGCATGTACTGGATCCCGGTTTTACTTCTGAGCATGCCCAGACGTGATATAAATTCATTGCTTGTCAGAAAATCAATCACTCACTCTCTCTCAAACTCTCTCACTCACTGATTCACTCACTGACTCACTCTCTCTTTCCTACTCACCGATCAAGGGCGCGGCGCAGCACGGCTGTCACAAGGCTCTGGCGGCTTCTCCTGATTTGAAAATGCCGGCTGTCCATTATTCAATTTTGTATTCACTGCTTTCCCCGCCCACCAGCGCATATGATTGGTTGCAGTCAGACACGCCCCCACGCTGAGTGACAGCTGTCTCACTGCAACCAATCACAGCCGCTGGTAGGCGGGTCTATATCATGCAGTAAAATAAATAAATAAATAATTTAAAAAAAACGGCGTGCGGTTCCCCCATATTTGATACCAGCAAAGATAAAGCCACACGGCTGAAGGCTGGTATTCTCAGGATGGGGAGCTCCATGTTATGGGGAGCCCCCCAGCCTAACAATATCAGCCAGCAGCCGCCCGGAATTGCCGCATCCATTAGATGCGACAGTCCTGGGACTTTACCCGGCTCATCCCAAATTGCCCTGGTGCGGTAGCAATCGGGGTAATAAGGGGTTAATCATGGCAGGCGTCTATGAGACACCCCAATGATTAACCTGTAGGTGAAAGTAAATAAACACATACACCCGAAAAAATACTTTATTTGGAATAAAAGACAAAAAAAACCCCTCTCTTTCACCATTTTATTAAATTCCCCAAATACTCCTCCAGGTCCGACGTAATCCACAGAGGTCCCACGACGCTATCAGCTCTGCTACATGAAGCTGACAGGAGCGGCAGTAGAACACCGCCGCTCCCGGGAGCTCCATGCAGCAACTGAAGGAAGTCGCGCTGTCAGCGGTGACGTCACTGAGGTAATGGCGGGGCATGTTCGGTGATGATGCGTGCGAGAGTGCCTGCATGTGCGGTGGTGATGCGTGCGAGAGTGCCTGCATGTGCGGTGATGATGCGTGCGATAGTGCCTGTGTGTGCGGTGATGATGGGGGCTGTAGTGCCCATGTGTGTGGTGATGGGGTGGGCGGTAGTGCCGGTTTTTTGTGCGCTGATGATGGGGTCGCTCTCTCAGCATTAAAAAAAAAAACAAAAAACGTTTTTTACCGGATCCGTCGCATCACTTTTTACACAATCTGAGACGGATCCGTTGCAGCAGGCACAAACTGAATTGTGCCTGATTGCAAAATACTGATGTGTGAAAGCAGCCTTAATGCGTCATCTAATCTACTTGCCTCTGATTGGCCAGTGGCTGCCATTGGACTAGTGCAGATAGAACATAAATAAGACGTTCATCTGAAATAAAGCAGGGAGCAGTGACGGCTGCGGACCCTGCACCAGTCGTGATCGTCAAGGGGTGCACTTGCCTGTGAGCCGCAAGAAGCAGCCTGGGAGCGGCCCGCGGACTGCGTGTTTGAGACCTCCGCTCTTGTGGAAAGGATTTTCTTTGTCGCATCATACTAACGTCTATAAAAAATTCTGCCCTTTGGAATTATACACAAAGCAAAATTAAAAAGGGCTAGCAAACATTGCAATTCTTTCAATGTACATTTTTCTCTAGCTAAAAAATCTATGAATATGAATTTTAGCTTAATTAACATGCGCACGCTGCTTCTTTTTCGTGTTCACAAACTGCAGCCAAAACTGCACCTTGTCAGAAAGAGCCTGGAAATGTCACAAAAAATGTAGGTGCTTTTTTGGTGCGTTTTTGCTGCTTTTTTGGTGCGTTTTTGGCAGCAGTTTTGTCAACAATTGTTTCATGTATTTTTCAGTTCAAACAAGCCCATAATGCTTGTCTTGATCCGGCAAAATTTGCTTGTCCGGCGGCCGGATGGAACGTTGAGGGGAACGTTTTTGTACCCGGCAAAAATACGGGTCTGGTGGGGTGTTTTCTAATGATAGCCTATGGACGCCGGATCATATGACGAAAGCCGGCGCCGGTTTCGTTTTTGGGCATGCCCAGACTGTGTGTAAATAGTTTCTCTGTCGGTCAGTCTCTCCCTCCCTCCCTCCTTTATACTCATCAATCACTGGCGCGGCACTGCACGGCTGTCACACTGCTCTGGCGGCTTCACCTCTTTTGAAAATGCCGGCTGCTCATTATTCCATCACATTTTCCCTGCTTCCCGCGCCCACCGGCGCCTATGATTGGTTGCAGTGCGACGCCCCCCCCCCGAGTGACAGGTGTCTCACTGCACCCAATCACAGCAGCCGGTGGGCGTGTCACTATGGCGCATAGAAATAAATAAATAAATTAAAAAAACGCCGTGCGGTCCCCCCAATTTCAATGCCAGACAGATAAAGCCATACGGCTGAAGGCTGGTATTCTCAGGATGGGGAGCTCCACGTTATGGGGAGCCCCCCAGCCTAACAATATCAGTCAGCAGCCGCCCAGAATGGCCGCATCCATTAGATGCGGTTGTTCTGGGACAGTACCCGGCTCTTCCCGATTTGCCCTGGTGCGTTGGCAAATCGGGGTAATAAGGAGTTATTGGCAGCCCATAGCTGCCAATAAGTCCTAGATTAATCATGTCAGGCGTCTCCCCGAGATACCTTCCATGATTAATCTGTAAGTTACAGTAAATAAACACACACTTGAAAAAATCCTTTATTAGAAATAAAAAACACTAACAAATTCCCTCGTTCTCCCATTTAATAAGCCCGACAAAGCCCTCCATGTCCGGCGTAATCCAGGATGGTCCAGCGTCGCTTCCAGCTCTGCTGCATGGAGGTGACCGGAGCAGCAGCAGACACCGCCGCTCCTGTCAGCTCCACGCAGCAAATGAAGACAGCCGCGGGATGAACTGATGATGTCATTGAGGTTACCCACGGCCACCGCTGAATCCAGCGGTGGCCGCGAGTAACCTCAGTGACAGCTCATCTGATCGCGCGGCTCACCTCATTTGGTGGCTCTGGCAGCTGAAAACATTGATTTTCCCCTCTCGCTGCTGCCGCCGCTGATAGTCACGTCCTCCACATCATCTCCCCTGTGCGTGCACGCTGGAGACAACGGTACTTCGGGGAACACGTGGAGGACGGAACTATGAGCGGCGGCGGCAGCGAGAAGGGGTCCATCATCTCCCCTGTGCGTGCATGCTGGGGACAGCGGTACTTCGGGGAACACGTGGAGGATGGGACTATCAGCGGCAGCGAGAGGGGGATGGACATTGGCAGCTGAAAACATTGATTTTTCCCCTCTCGCTGCCGCCGACGCTGATAGTCCCGTCCTCCACGTGTTCCCCGAATACCGTGTCCCCAGCGTGCACGCACAGGGGAGATGATGGACCCCTTCTCGCTGCCGCTGATAGTCCCGTCCTCCACGTGTTCCCCGAAGTACCGTGTCCCCAGCGTGCACGCACAGGGGAGATAATGGACCCCTCTCGCTGCCGCCGCCGCTGATAGTCCCGTCCTCCACATCATTTCCCCTGTGCGTGCACGCTGGGGACAGTGGTACTTCGGGGAACACGTGGAGGACGGGACTATCAGTGGAAATTTTGGTAATATACTTACCAATTCAATCAGCTTCCTTACATTAATCTGCATACGTTGATACCAGGTCATGTCTTCTGCTGCACTCCAAAGTTCTGCTCCTACACTATTTAGCATGGAACAATGGGGTTTCCACTTGCCTGTTACCTCACTTCCTGACAAATCACCTGCGTTTTTGGTACCAAAAATGCAGGTAAAAGGCAGGTAAAATGCACCACTTTTGATAGCATGCATTGTTCCTGCGTTTTTGATGCCCTCATTGATTTCAATGGGTGACAAATGTTGACAAAAACGCAGGAAGAATGAACATGCTGCATTTTTTTTGTCACAAACTTTTGACAAAAAAACGCTGACAAATAAACTGCAATGTGCGCATGACAAATCTGACTTCTCATAGACTTTGCTTGGAAGTCAAATGTCAGAAAGTTCTGACAACAAAACTGCAGCCAAAAAAGCAGCAAAAAAAGCAGCGTGCGCATGTAGCCTAATGCAGGAAGTGTTCACTCCATCTGAGCTGAGTCTATAATAAGGCTATGTGCACACTAGAAAAAGGATTTTTCTCAAGAAAATTTCTTAAGAAATTTCTTGAGAGTGAAGGATTAGCGCACCTGCGTTTTTACCGCGATTTGGTGCGTTTTTGGTGCGTTTTTACCGCTGGTTGCTCCCTGCGTTATTGTGCCATTATCTATGGCAAATAACGCAGTTAGCTGCAGAAAAGAAGTGACATGCTCATTCTTTTTCTTAAGAAAATCTACTGAAAGAATTTTCTTAAGAAGAAAACGCAGTGTGTGCACAGCTAATTTTTTTTGCCATAGGTTTTGCTGGGGAATGTCTGCAGAAAGGTTACAAGAATTTCTCAAGAAATTTCTGCAGCAAAAAAGCACTAAAAACGCAGGTAAAAAACGCAGTGTGTGAACATATCCTACTAATTAAAAACCCAAGTTGACAACAAGGTTGTACAGTTTTCTTTACAGCTAACAGAATTCCAAAGTAATTTGCTAATGTGCCGCCCTGGCAAAACCAGGGTGGCACAGAGGACTTCATCTACCACAGGGGTGCAGGACTCACTCCTCCTTGGTAAATCCACCTGATCCCACACTGGTACAATCCAACAGACCCCCCCCCCCCTCCCCCTAGAACAGTAGGGATGCCCACTCAGGGGATATGAAGTGTCTTGGGAGGAAACAAGTAGTTGGAAGTAAGTGGAGAGCAGAGCAAAGCAGACAGGGGTTGCAGCTCCTGGGCTGCTGTGGCAGCGTGCAGTGTGAGCCAAGTTCTGGGAGCCGAAGTGAGGAGTAAGCTCAGGGAACTGAAGTGGAAAGTGAGTTCCGGGACCGCTGGAACGAGTTGCTCTAGGAAGGAACCCGAAGTGGACCGGGGCAGGGTAGTGGCCCGCCGGTATTGTGAGTGGGAATCCGGACTAGTGCAGGGAAGTTTACTTCCCCCGTTCCAAGCAGAGGAGTTAGGCCTAAGCCACACGGCGAGAAAAATCGGTGCGAGTGGAGTGCAATAAAATATCGTATTCTCCTTGGACCAGCGCACATGAGCGATTATTTTCTCAGCCCTAATCGGACCGAGAAAACAATCGCAGCATGCTGCAATTGTAAGGTGAGACCCTTTTCTCTCGCACCCATTCAAGTGAATGGGGCGAGAGAAAAATCGCACTGCACTAACGGTACTCCGGTGTACCACGCGTGCAGAGCGAGAATGGCAATAGCCGGCTACGGAGGAGAGAGGGAGAGAAATCCCTCCCCTCCTCCGTGCCGGCCCGCCCCTGTGCAGTGCTGGTCCGCCCTTCCGCATTGCCAGCCCGCCCCCCGCAGCTGAGGTCCGCTCGCAGGGTCGGACCTCAGACGCAGGCACGCTCGCATGACACTGGGCTCCTGCTGTGCTTCCAGCGTGAGCCGAGTCTCATGCGAGCATCGCAGCAGTGCCCCGTGTGGCCTCAGCCTTAAAGTGACTTTCAACTGTGCGCAGGAGAAAGGGCTCTGCTTCATTGTACCGGGTGTGGGATCTGAGCACCACCCACCAAAGGCCCACGGACACCGGCAATTTCTGGTTTACCTTACGGACTTGTGTGAAGTTACTGCGTCATCCTCAGAGTGAGTACACCAGTCCCCTCCGGTCCAATCCTGCGGACGGCGTTCCACTGTGCTATCCCTGCCACCACCACAACTCCCAACTGTGCCCCGGGACTACACCTCCCCTACCCGTGGAGGGGATATCACCTTGCTGCCCCCACACCATCGGTCCCGGACGCCTGCCCCGAGAGGCAGCGGCGGTGCCACCATCCCATCACCGCAACCCATGTCACAGACAATCTCCTCTGTAAATACCCCCCTCTTTCACTGTGTAAGTGGACGGGCGGTTGCACGAGCCCCGGGTCCGGTCACCACTCGAGCCCCAGACACGATCCCAGATCCAAGCGCCACTCGAGCAGCCCCGGTTGCCGCAGCGGCACCCATCCGCGACACTAAAGGCCCCGCCACATGCGCCGATATATCGTGCGATCGCAAGAGCGATCGCACACGCCCCCGTCATGTATGCGTCACGGGAAATTCGTTGCCCATGGCGCACAATGTCGTTAACCCCCGTCACATGTACTTACCTCCCTAATGACGTCGCTGTGGGCGGCGAACATCCTCTTCCTGAAGGGGGTGGGACGTTCGGCGTCATAGCGACGTCACACAGCGGCTGCCCAATAGAAGCGTAGGGGCAGAGATGAGCGGGACGTAACATCCCGCCCACCTCCTTCCTTCTGCATTGCCGGTGGGACGCAGGTAAGCTGTGTTCGTCGTTCCCGGGGTGTCACACATAGTGATGTGTTGTGCCTCAGGAACGATGAACAACCGGCGCACAGAAGGAGGAATGACATTATGAAAATGAACGATGTGTCAACGAGCAACGATAAGGTGAGTATTATTGCTCGTTAACAGTCGTTCGGAGATGTAACACGCTACGAAATCTCTAACGATGCCGGATGTGCGTCGCAAACTCTGTGACCCAGACGACATATCGTTAGCTATATCGTAGCGTGTGACGGGGCCTTAAGTCTTGTAATTTAGCCATTAAACCGTACTAGGATCAGATTCAGCAGGACCAATGAACAGTAAATTGTCCAGATAATGCAACACCCTCCAAAATCACATTTATGTTTCAAAACCAATTGAAGAAAAGTAGAAAAAGCTTTGAAATAACATAACGAAAAACCCATGAGGAAATGAAATCCAAGTGAACGAAGGGAAACCTGTCACCAGGATTTTCCCTTATATCCTGCGGCCCCCACCAGTGAGCTCCTATATACAGCATACTAGAATCCTGTATATAACAGCCCAGGCCGCTCTGTAGAACTTAAAAAACCCTTCATTATACTCACCTATGGGGCGGTCCAGTCCAATGGATGTCACTGCTCTCGGTCCGGGGCCTCCTCCATCTTGGTCAGTCGCCTTCCTCCTTCCCAGCCCCGTGTGCAAAGCAAAGTGAATATACTAAGAACATAAGAGGAGAACTACATATATTAGAGAGAGGCTTGAAAGATGTTAGTGAAAATGCATGTTAGAAAGTGTATGGTGAAAGCGGAGTGTGCTTGTAACGTAAGTGCAATATGATGGAAGGGCATAATAATATATAAGCAGCAATTATAGAACACAAACAACAAAGAAGACATTTGAATCTTAATAAAAAGCATTTATAAAGTGCATAATGCCCATATTATATTGTAAACAGAAATATGAAGTACAAAGTATAAGGACACATGCCACAAGGCAAATAAAAAAATGCAAAAAATAAATGAATGGGTAACTACTGTATATTAATATTAACCTGTTCATGACTGCCGATGGTAAATCAATGTTTGCGCTTGCTCGGTTTTGTGCAGCACCAACATTTATTCACAGTCTGTGGCCAAGATGAGGTCGCAACCCCTGCGCGCTACAATCGCTGGGTTTCTGGTGAAGAACGGTACTTCAGACGAGAGACATCATCGGGACCTGATGATGTTAACCCTTTGCAATCTTCTATATGCCACAATCAATTGCGATTGCAACACATAGAAGTCAGAATCAGTGCGCTCCTTCTCTTACCTCTCCGGCTCCTCATGACATGATCACAGGGGAGCTGAGGGTTGTCAGCCGAACGTCACATGATGACCTCTGCGCCTGTCAGGCCCAGCCTGCAGCAGGGTCTGAAAGGCGATCTGACAGTATCATGCATTACCATGCTTTAGTTTATGTGCAGATTTTAGGAAGTTATCACTTTTGGGTATTTTCTGTCACCTAGGCCCCTGAAAGTCACTTCAAATCTGATGTTGTCCCTAAAACAACGGTTTTGTAAATTTTGTTGGGAAAATGAGAAATTGCTGATAAACTTTGAACCCTTCTAACTTCCAAACAAAAAAGAAAAATGATATTTCAAAAATTGCGCTGATGTAAAGTAGACATATGGGAAATATTAATTATTATCTATTTTGTGTGCTCTAATATTCTGGATTAAGGGTATAAAAATTAAAAGTTTGAAAATTGCAAAATTACCGCCAAATTTCCAATATTTTCGCAATTGAATGCAAAAAATATTGTTCTAAATTTACCAGTGTCGTGAAGTACAATCACTGGGATCTGTTGAAGCGTTCCAGAGTTATAACCTGTGAAAGTGACACTGGTCTGATATAAAAATATTGGCCTGGTCACGAAGGCAAAAATAGGCTCTTGCGCGCAGGGGTTAAATATTAGTTGTATCATAATAACCATAATGAAATTGTTGTACAATGTTTTTCTCCACTTAAGATAATCATCTTTTTTATTCTTTCCTCATAGGTGCCACACATCAAACGGAGTTATCAAAAAATGAAATTGCTGTAACAGGTATGGTTTTAATTATTAATTTATAATTATAGTTATTATTAAATTTTATTATTTATTAAAATATCAGCTCGGAAAATGACGTGAAATTCTCACAGGTTAGTATCGCTCTGTGCTCGTGTGATGCGCAGGATTGTGCGAGCTGTGGAAAGTGTTTGTTCGGCTCAAAATTTACTTAAATCCAGCATTAAGAGATGTCTTGTTCATGGAGAATTAAAAAAAAAAACTTACAACACTGCCCACCCACCTCCAGGAATGTTTTGCTTTTAGCCCATAGCAAAACATTTCCGGAGATGGATAGCCGGTGTTGGTTTTTTTTTCTATTAACTCTGGATGTAAGCAAAATTTAAGCTGAACAAACACTTTCCGCAGCTCGCACAATGCATTTCACTGTAAAAAAGAGCACCTAGGGTCTTATCCAGTGTTGAGGAGGGAAAGAAGAAGTAATTGGTGGGCTCACCTGGTTGAAATCGTAATGTGCAAGTAATTATAGGCCTGCTGCAGATCCCAGAGCAATGGAGATGAGAGTTTTGAATATAATCTGAACCTTACTCCATTAAACTATATAAGCACTAACAGGGACGATAGAAGCGTTTTTAGAATTCTTTTTTTAAATGCCGTATTGGTGGGGGTAGTCCCAGGTAACTGAACACAATCAACCCTTCCCAACTGCCTTTTTTGATTCACTCTGTCAACTTTACTCGATTAAACTATATAAGCAGTAATAAGGAACGATAGAAGCGGTTTTAGAATTCACCCTTTAAAATGACATTTTGGTGGTGGAAGCACCAAGTAATTGAACATTAAATTGTTAAACACTCTGTTGACCTTACTCCATTAAACTTTATAAGCACTAACCAGCTGAGAGCAGCAATTTTAGAATTCCATCTTTAAAATGGCATTTTGTTTTGTGAATTAGGTAATTTAACGAAATCAATCATGTCTAAATACCTTTTTAAACTCACTGGACCCTAAACAGATATATCGCCCTGCACTAACATGCTCTAATAGCAGCAGTTATGGAATAATCCCTTTAAAATTTCATCTTCTTTGTAGCAGTAGTGGGTCATTTAAAACAATCAAGGTAGGCTAAATGCCTTTTTACACAAATTGTACCCTAATCAGACATCTCGCCCTGCACTACACTCAGCTTTCAGCAGTCTTGTGATTTAGTCCTGAAATGGCCTGTTTGTTGCATTGTCCAGCAGGTCCTGCCACACACTAAAGGGGGCTTTACACGCTGCGATATCACTACGGAGATATCGTCGGGGTCACCGTGGTTGTGACGCACATCCGGCCTCATTAGCGAGATCGCAGTGTGTGCAGGAGTGTGACTCCTCTGAGCGCCCATAAACGATCGCAAAAGAGGGAAAAATCACCCTGCACTAACATGCTCTAATAGCAGGTATTCTCAGGATGGGGAGCTCCATGTTATGGGGAGCCCCCCAGCCTAACAATATCAGCCAGCAGCCGCCCGGAATTGCCGCATCCATTAGATGCGACAGTCCTGGGACTTTACCCGGCTCATCCCAAATTGCCCTGGTGCGGTAGCAATCGGGGTAATAAGGGGTTAATCATGGCAGGCGTCTATGAGACACCCCAATGATTAACCTGTAGGTGAAAGTAAATAAACACATACACCCGAAAAAATACTTTATTTGGAATAAAAGACAAAAAAAACCCCTCTCTTTCACCATTTTATTAAATTCCCCAAATACTCCTCCAGGTCCGACGTAATCCACAGAGGTCCCACGACGCTATCAGCTCTGCTACATGAAGCTGACAGGAGCGGCAGTAGAACACCGCCGCTCCCGGGAGCTCCATGCAGCAACTGAAGGAAGTCGCGCTGTCAGCGGTGACGTCACTGAGGTAATGGCGGGGCATGTTCGGTGATGATGCGTGCGAGAGTGCCTGCATGTGCGGTGGTGATGCGTGCGAGAGTGCCTGCATGTGCGGTGATGATGCGTGCGATAGTGCCTGTGTGTGCGGTGATGATGGGGGCTGTAGTGCCCATGTGTGTGGTGATGGGGTGGGCGGTAGTGCCGGTTTTTTGTGCGCTGATGATGGGGTCGCTCTCTCAGCATTAAAAAAAAACCAAAAAACGTTTTTTACCGGATCCGTCGCATCACTTTTTACACAATCTGAGACGGATCCGTTGCAGCAGGCACAAACTGAATTGTGCCTGATTGCAAAATACTGATGTGTGAAAGCAGCCTTAATGCGTCATCTAATCTACTTGCCTCTGATTGGCCAGTGGCTGCCATTGGACTAGTGCAGATAGAACATAAATAAGACGTTCATCTGAAATAAAGCAGGGAGCAGTGACGGCTGCGGACCCTGCACCAGTCGTGATCGTCAAGGGGTGCACTTGCCTGTGAGCCGCAAGAAGCAGCCTGGGAGCGGCCCGCGGACTGCGTGTTTGAGACCTCCGCTCTTGTGGAAAGGATTTTCTTTGTCGCATCATACTAACGTCTATAAAAAATTCTGCCCTTTGGAATTATACACAAAGCAAAATTAAAAAGGGCTAGCAAACATTGCAATTCTTTCAATGTACATTTTTCTCTAGCTAAAAAATCTATGAATATGAATTTTAGCTTAATTAACATGCGCACGCTGCTTCTTTCTTCGGCGCTCCATTGGGAGACCCAGACAATTGGGTGTATAGCTACTGCCTCCGGAGGCCACACAAAGTATTACACTGAAAAGTGTAAAGCCCCTCCTCTTCTGCCTATACAATCCCCGTGGGATCACGGGCTCCTCAGTTTTCATGCTTTGTGCGAAGGAGGTCAGACATCCACGCATAGCTCCACTGTTTAGTCAGCAGCAGCTGCTGACTATGTCGGATGGAAGAAAAGAGGGCCCATACTTGGGCCCCCAGCATGCTCCCTTCTCACCCCACTTTTGTCGGCGGTGTTTGTTAAGGTTGAGGTACCCATTGCGGGTACGGAGGCTGGAGCCCACATGCTGCTTTCCTTCACCATCCCCTTAGGGCTCTGGGTGAAGTGGGATCCTATCGGTCTCCAGGCACTGAGGCCGAGCTCCATCCACAGCCCCTGGGAATCTGCTGGACATGGAGCTGAGTATCGTCAGGGACAGGGCCCTGCTACATTAAGGTACTCTGTGTCCCCGTACAAATCGCGCACACACACACCAGCATTGCTGGGTGTGTTAGTGCGCTGGGGGCAGCAGCGCGGCGCGCTGGTGCTATTACTCACTGCAGCTTGGCTGAGCGAGTTTATGTGTTAGGAACTGCCGCGCCGGCCGCTGCTGGCTGTTTTTTACACTGCGGCGCTGCTGGGACTTGTGGTGCGCCGGGGACTTCCGCGCTGGCCGTGCGTATACGACGGCCGCGCTTATAAATCGAGTCCCCGGCTTTTGCGGCCTAGTTTCGTTTCGTTCCCGCCCCCAGGCCTGCCAGTCAGGGGAAGGGCGGGACGCTGTTCAGAACGTCAGCGCCGAGGGCTGGAGTCTGCTTAGCATACTCCAGCCCCCTCACTGGGCACAGTGGGACGCCAGTTTCCCGCACTTTGTCTGGGGCACGCCCACGGCCCGCCCCTCTTCACAGGACGCCGGCAGCCATTCCTGTTTGCAGTCTGAGCTGGAGAGGGGAGACAAGCTCTGGGAGACCCAGACACGGGATTCTGGCGACCACACACCCGCTTTTGAGCGGGCGGTAAGCAGCGCCTGAGGTGCTGACCCCACTAGTGCCGAAGTGTTCATTTGTACTTTATGCTTGTATGCTATACATTGCACTGTACGGTCGCTATTCTTGGCTATATACCCTCCTAGATTGCTAGACAACAGCATGTCGTCCGCAAAAAGCAAGGGGGCCAAGGCACAGGCTTTCTATGCTGCTTGTACCGCATGTGAGGCTGTTCTACCGGCAGGTGCCACTGATCCCCATTGTGTGCAATGCTCGGCTCCTGTAGCTCTTGCTCAGCCGGGGTCTCTGCTAGAGGTGGCCCAAGGAGAACCACCTGTGAACACTGTCCAGGTGACAGGGACGGAGTTTGCAGTTTTTGCTGATAGATTGTCTGTGACTATGACTAAAATCTTAGAGACTTTGCAGTCCAGACCGGTAACTCAGACCATGGGCACTGTTGATTCAATGCTCCCTGGCCCCCCTCATTTGGAACAAATCCGTGCTCCGGGGGGGTCCCATGCATCCCAGGGTGAAGGCTCTGACACGGACGACAGTCCCAGGCAGCCTAAGCGAGCTCGCTGGGAGCGACCCTCGACTTCATCACACTGGTCAGGGTCTCAGCGAGAGGACTCTCTGTATGATGAGGCAGAGGTAGCTGATCAGGATTCTGATCCTGAGACCGCTCTCAATCTGGATACACCTGATGGTGACGCCATAGTGAATGATCTCATAGCGTCCATCAATAAAATGTTGGATATTTCTCCCCCAGCTCCTCCAGTGGAGGAGTCAGCTTCACAGCAGGAGAAATTCCATTTCAGATATCCCAAGCGTAAATTGAGTACTTTTCTAGACCACTCTGACTTCATAGAAGCAGTTCAGAAACACCACGCTTATCCAGATAAGCGTTTCTCCAAACGTCTTAAGGATACACGTTATCCCTTTCCCCCTGACGTGGTCAAGAGCTGGACCCAGTGTCCAAAGGTGGATCCTCCAATCTCCAGGCTTGCAGCTAGATCCATAGTTGCAGTGGAAGATGGGGCTTCACTTAAAGATGCCACTGACAGACAGATGGAGCTCTGGTTGAAATCCATCTATGAAGCTATCGGCGCGTCGTTTGCTCCAGCATTCGCAGCTGTATGGGCACTCCAAGCTATTTCAGCTGGTCTTGCGCAGATTGACACTGTCACACGTACATCTGTTCCGCAAGTAGCGTCCTTAACCTCTCAAATGACTGCATTTGCGTCTTACGCTATCAATGCTGTCCTGGACTCTACGAGCCGTACGGCAGTGGCGTCCGCCAACTCCGTGGTTTTACGCAGAGCTTTGTGGTTAAGGGAATGGAAGGCAGATTCTGCTTCCAAAAAGTGCTTAACCAGTTTGCCATTTTCTGGTGACAGACTGTTTGGTGAGAGATTGGATGAAATCATTAAACAGTCCAAGGGTAAGGATTCTTCCTTACCTCAGCCCAGACCAAACAAACCCCAACAGAGGAGGGGTCAGTCGAGGTTTCGGTCCTTTCGAGGCTCGGGCAGGTCCCAATTCTCCTCGTCCAAAAGGACTCAAAAGGATCAGAGGAGCTCAGATTCTTGGCGGGCTCAGTCACGCCCAAAGAAAGCAGCCGGAGGAACCGCTACCAAGGCGGCTTCCTCATGACTTTCGGCCTCCTCTCTCCGCATCCTCGGTCGGTGGCAGGCTCTCCCGCTTTGGCGACATTTGGCTGCCACAGGTCAAAGACCGTTGGGTGAGAGACATTCTGTCTCACGGGTACAGGATAGAGTTCAGTTCTCGTCCTCCAACTCGATTCTTCAGAACTTCTCCGCCTCCCGGCCGAGCCGATGCTCTTCTGCAGGCGGTGTCCTCTCTAAAGGCAGAAGGAGTGGTGATCCCTGTTCCTCTTCAGGAGCAAGGTCACGGTTTTTACTCCAATTTGTTTGTGGTGCCAAAAAAGGACGGGTCTTTCCGTCCTGTTCTGGACCTAAAACTGCTCAACAAGCATGTGAAAACCAGGCGGTTCCGGATGGAATCCCTCCGCTCCGTCATCGCCTCAATGTCTCAAGGAGATTTCCTAGCATCAATAGACATCAAAGATGCTTATCTCCACGTGCCGATTGCTCCAGAGCACCAGCGTTTTCTACGCTTCGTTATAGGGGACGAACACCTTCAGTTCGTAGCCCTGCCCTTCGGTCTGGCGACAGCCCCACGGGTCTTCACCAAGGTCATGGCAGCAGTAGTTGCAGTCCTGCACTCTCAGTGTCACTCTGTGATCCCTTACTTGGACGATCTACTTGTCAAGGCACCCTCTCAAGAGGCATGCCAACACAGCCTGAACGTTGCGCTGGAGACTCTCCAGAGTTTCGGGTGGATCATCAACTTTTCAAAGTCAAATCTGACTCCGACCCAATCAATAACATATCTTGGCATGGAGTGTCATACTCTCTCAGCGATAGTGATGCTTCCGCTGGACAAACAGCGTTCACTACAGACAGGGGTGCAATCTCTCCTTCAGGGCCAGTCGCACCCCTTGAGACGCCTCATGCACTTCTTAGGGAAGATGGTAGCAGCAATGGAGGCAGTCCCTTTCGCGCAGTTTCATCTGCGTCCACTACAATGGGACATTCTCCGCCAATGGGACGGGAAGTCGACGTCCCTGGACAGGAACGTCTCCCTTTCTCAGGCGGCCAAGGATTCTCTTCAGTGGTGGCTTCTTCCCACCTCATTGTCAATAGGAAAGTCTTTCCTACCCCCATCCTGGGCGGTGGTCACAACGGACGCGAGTCTGTCAGGGTGGGGAGCAGTTTTTCTCCACCACAGGGCTCAAGGTACGTGGACTCAGCAGGAGTCCACCCTTCAGATCAATGTTCTGGAAATCAGGGCAGTGTATCTGGCTCTACAAGCCTTCCAACAGTGGCTGGAGGGCAAGGAGATCCGAATACAGTCGGACAACTCCACAGCGGTGGCATACATCAACCACCAAGGCGGAACACGCAGTCGGCAAGCCTTCCAGGAAGTCCGGCGGATTCTGATGTGGGTGGAAGCCACGGCATCCACCATATCCGCAGTTCACATCCCGGGCGTAGAAAACTGGGAAGCAGACTTCCTCAGTCGCCAGGGTATGGACGCGGGGGAATGGTCTCTTCACCCGGACGTGTTTCAGGAGATCTGTCACCGCTGGGGGATGCCGGACGTCGACCTAATGGCGTCCCGGCACAACAACAAGGTCCCGGCTTTCATGGCACGGTCTCACGATCAAAGGGCTCTGGCGGCGGACGCCTTAGTTCAAGATTGGTCGCAGTTCAGGCTACGTTATGTGTTTCCACCTCTGGCACTGTTGCCCAGAGTGCTACGCAAGATCAGGTCCGACTGCCGCCGCGCCATCCTGGTCGCTCCAGACTGGCCAAGGAGGTCGTGGTACCCAGATCTGTGGCATCTCACGGTGGGTCAACCGTGGGCACTACCAGACCGACCAGACTTGCTGTCTCAAGGGCCGTTTTTCCATCTGAATTCTGCGGCCCTGAACCTGACTGTGTGGCCATTGAGTCCTGGATCCTAGCGTCTTCAGGATTATCTCAAGAGGTCATTACCACCATGAGACAAGCTAGGAAACCAACGTCCGCCAAGATCTACCACAGGACGTGGAAGATATTCTTATCTTGGTGCTCTACTCGGGGAGTTTCTCCCTGGCCATTTGCATTGCCTACTTTTCTTTCCTTCCTCCAATCCGGTTTGGAAAAGGGTTTGTCGCTCGGCTCCCTTAAGGGACAAGTCTCAGCGCTATCTGAATTTTTTCAGAAGCGCCTAGCACGACTTCCTCAGGTACGCACGTTCCTGCAAGGGGTTTGTCATATCGTCCCTCCTTACAAGCGGCCGTTAGAGCCCTGGGATCTGAACAGGGTTCTAATTGCTCTCCAGAAGCCGCCTTTCGAGCCTATGAGGGATGTTTCCCTTTCTCGCCTTTCACAGAAAGTGGCCTTTCTAGTAGCGGTCACGTCTCTTCGGAGAGTGTCCGAGCTAGCAGCGCTGTCATGCAAATCTCCCTTCCTGGTGTTTCACCAGGACAAGGTGGTTCTGCGCCCGATTCCGGAGTTTCTCCCTAAGGTGGTATCCCCCTTCCATCTCAATCAGGATATCTCCTTACCTTCCTTGTGTCCTCATCCAGTTCATCAATGTGAAAAGGATTTGCATTTGTTGGATCTGGTGAGAGCACTCAGAATCTACATTTCCCGCACGGCGCCTCTGCGCCGCTCGGATGCACTCTTTGTCCTTGTCGCTGGTCAGCGTAAAGGGTCGCAAGCTTCCAAATCCACCCTGGCTCGGTGGATCAAGGAACCAATTCTTGAAGCCTACCGTTCTGCTGGGCTTCCGGTTCCCTCAGGGCTGAAGGCCCATTCTACCAGAGCCGTGGGTGCGTCCTGGGCATTACGGCACCAGGCTACGGCTCAGCAGGTGTGCCAGGCAGCTACCTGGTCGAGTCTGCACACTTTCACCAAGCATTTTCAAGTGCATACCTACGCTTCGGCGGACGCCAGCCTAGGTAGACGAGTCCTGCAGGCGGCGATTGCCTCCATGTAGGAAAGGGCTGTTTTACGGCCCTAACATGAGGTATTATTTTACCCACCCAGGGACTGCTTTTGGACGTCCCAATTGTCTGGGTCTCCCAATGGAGCGCCGAAGAAGAAGGGAATTTTGTTTACTTACCGTAAATTCCTTTTCTTCTATCTCCAATTGGGAGACCCAGCACCCGCCCTGTTTCCTTTGGGTTTTTTGTTTTTTTCGGGTACACATGTTGTTCATGTTCAATGGTTTCAGTTCTCCGATATTCCCTCGGAGTGAATTTGTTTAAACCAGTTATTGGCTTTCCTCCTTCTTGCTTTTGCACTAAAACTGAGGAGCCCGTGATCCCACGGGGGGTGTATAGGCAGAAGGGGAGGGGCTTTACACTTTTCAGTGTAATACTTTGTGTGGCCTCCGGAGGCAGTAGCTATACACCCAATTGTCTGGGTCTCCCAATTGGAGCTAGAAGAAAAGGAATTTACGGTAAGTAAACAAAATTCCCTTCTTTTCGTGTTCACAAACTGCAGCCAAAACTGCACCTTGTCAGAAAGAGCCTGGAAATGTCACAAAAAATGTAGGTGCTTTTTTGGTGCGTTTTTGCTGCTTTTTTGGTGCGTTTTTGGCAGCAGTTTTGTCAACAATTGTTTCATGTATTTTTCAGTTCAAACAAGCCCATAATGCTTGTCTTGATCCGGCAAAATTTGCTTGTCCGGCGGCCGGATGGAACGTTGAGGGGAACGTTTTTGTACCCGGAAAAAATACGGGTCTGGTGGGGTGTTTTATAATGATAGCCTATGGACGCCGGATCATATGACGAAAGCCGGCGCCGGTTTCGTTTTTGGGCATGCCCAGACTGTGTGTAAATAGTTTCTCTGTCGGTCAGTCTCTCCCTCCCTCCCTCCTTTATACTCATCAATCACTGGCGCGGCACTGCACGGCTGTCACACTGCTCTGGCGGCTTCTCCTCTTTTGAAAATGCCGGCTGCTCATTATTCCATCACATTTTCCCTGCTTCCCGCGCCCACCGGCGCCTATGATTGGTTGCAGTGCGACGCCCCCCCCCCCCCCGAGTGACAGGTGTCTCACTGCACCCAATCACAGCAGCCGGTGGGCGTGTCACTATGGCGCATAGAAATAAATAAATAAATTAAAAAAACGCCGTGCGGTCCCCCCAATTTCAATGCCAGACAGATAAAGCCATACGGCTGAAGGCTGGTATTCTCAGGATGGGGAGCTCCACGTTATGGGGAGCCCCCCAGCCTAACAATATCAGTCAGCAGCCGCCCAGAATGGCCGCATCCATTAGATGCGGTTGTTCTGGGACAGTACCCGGCTCTTCCCGATTTGCCCTGGTGCGTTGGCAAATCGGGGTAATAAGGAGTTATTGGCAGCCCATAGCTGCCAATAAGTCCTAGATTAATCATGTCAGGCGTCTCCCCGAGATACCTTCCATGATTAATCTGTAAGTTACAGTAAATAAACACACACTTGAAAAAATCCTTTATTAGAAATAAAAAACACTAACAAATTCCCTCTTTCTCCCATTTAATAAGCCCGACAAAGCCCTCCATGTCCGGCGTAATCCAGGATGGTCCAGCGTCGCTTCCAGCTCTGCTGCATGGAGGTGACCGGAGCAGCAGCAGACACCGCCGCTCCTGTCAGCTCCATGCAGCAAATGAAGACAGCCGCGGGATGAACTGATGATGTCATTGAGGTTACCCACGGCCACCGCTGAATCCAGCGGTGGCCGCGAGTAACCTCAGTGACAGCTCATCTGATCGCGCGGCTCACCTCATTTGGTGGCTCTGGCAGCTGAAAACATTGATTTTCCCCTCTCGCTGCTGCCGCCGCTGATAGTCACGTCCTCCACATCATCTCCCCTGTGCGTGCACGCTGGAGACAACGGTACTTCGGGGAACACGTGGAGGACGGAACTATGAGCGGCGGCGGCAGCGAGAAGGGGTCCATCATCTCCCCTGTGCGTGCATGCTGGGGACAGCGGTACTTCGGGGAACACGTGGAGGATGGGACTATCAGCGGCAGCGAGAGGGGGATGGACATTGGCAGCTGAAAACATTGATTTTTCCCCTCTCGCTGCCGCCGATGCTGATAGTCCCGTCCTCCACGTGTTCCCCGAAGTACCGTGTCCCCAGCGTGCACGCACAGGGGAGATGATGGACCCCTCTCGCTGCCGCCGCCGCTGATAGTCCCGTCCTCCACATCATTTCCCCTGTGCGTGCACGCTGGGGACAGTGGTACTTCGGGGAACACGTGGAGGACGGGACTATCAGTGGAAATTTTGGTAATATACTTACCAATTCAATCAGCTTCCTTACATTAATCTGCATACGTTGATACCAGGTCATGTCTTCTGCTGCACTCCAAAGTTCTGCTCCTACACTATTTAGCATGGAACAATGGGGTTTCCACTTGCCTGTTACCTCACTTCCTGACAAATCACCTGCGTTTTTGGTACCAAAAATGCAGGTAAAAGGCAGGTAAAATGCACCACTTTTGATAGCATGCATTGTTCCTGCGTTTTTGATGCCCTCATTGATTTCAATGGGTGACAAATGTTGACAAAAACGCAGGAAGAATGAACATGCTGCATTTTTTTTGTCACAAACTTTTGACAAAAAAACGCTGACAAATAAACTGCAATGTGCGCATGACAAATCTGACTTCTCATAGACTTTGCTTGGAAGTCAAATGTCAGAAAGTTCTGACAACAAAACTGCAGCCAAAAAAGCAGCAAAAAAAGCAGCGTGCGCATGTAGCCTAATGCAGGAAGTGTTCACTCCATCTGAGCTGAGTCTATAATAAGGCTTTGTGCACACTAGAAAAAGGATTTTTCTCAAGAAAATTTCTTAAGAAATTTCTTGAGAGTGAAGGATTAGCGCACCTGCGTTTTTACCGCAATTTGGTGCGTTTTTGGTGCGTTTTTACCGCTGGTTGCTCCCTGCGTTATTGTGCCATTATCTATGGCAAATAACGCAGTTAGCTGCAGAAAAGAAGTGACATGCTCATTCTTTTTCTTAAGAAAATCTACTGAAAGAATTTTCTTAAGAAGAAAACGCAGTGTGTGCACAGCTAATTTTTTTTGCCATAGGTTTTGCTGGGGAATGTCTGCAGAAAGGTTACAAGAATTTCTCAAGAAATTTCTGCAGCAAAAAAGCACCAAAAACGCAGGTAAAAAACGCAGTGTGTGAACATAGCCTACTAACTAAAAACCCAAGTTGACAACAAGGTTGTACAGTTTTCTTTACAGCTAACAGAATTCCAAAGTAATTTGCTAATGTGCCGCCCTGGCAAAACCAGTGTGGCACAGAGGACTTCATCTACCACAGGGGTGCAGGACTCGCTCCTCCTTGGTAAATTCACCTGATCCCACACTGGTACAATCCAACAGACCCCCCCTTCCTCCCCCTAGAACAGTAGGGATGCCCACTCAGGGGATATGAAGTGTCTTGGGAGGAAACAAGTAGTTGGAAGTAAGTGGAGAGCAGAGCAAAGCAGACAGGGGTTGCAGCTCCTGGGCTGCTGTGGCAGCGTGCAGTGTGAGCCAAGTTCTGGGAGCCGAAGTGAGGAGTAAGCTCAGGGAACTGAAGTGGAAAGTGAGTTCCGGGACCGCTGGAACGAGTTGCTCTAGGAAGGAACCCGAAGTGGACCGGGGCAGGGTAGTGGCCCGCCGGTATTGTGAGTGGGAATCCGGACTAGTGCAGGGAAGTTTACTTCCCCCGTTCCAAGCAGAGGAGTTAGGCCTAAGCCACACGGCGAGAAAAATCGGTGCGAGTGGAGTGCAATAAAATATCGCATTCTCCTTGGACCAGCGCACATGAGCGATTATTTTCTCAGCCCTAATCGGACCGAGAAAACAATCGCAGCATGCTGCAATTGTAAGGTGAGACCCTTTTCTCTCGCACCCATTCAAGTGAATGGGGCGAGAGAAAAATCGCACTGCACTAACGGTACTCCGGTGTACCGCGCGTGCAGAGCGAGAATGGCAATAGCCGGCTACGGAGGAGAGAGGGAGAGAAATCCCTCCCCTCCTCCGTGCCGGCCCGCCCCTGTGCAGTGCTGGTCCGCCCTTCCGCATTGCCAGCCCGCCCCCCGCAGCTGAGGTCCGCTCGCAGGGTCGGACCTCAGACGCAGGCACGCTCGCATGACACTCGGCTCCTGCTGTGCTTCCAGCGCGAGCCGAGTCTCATGCGAGCATCGCAGTAGTGCCCCGTGTGGCCTCAGCCTTAAAGTGACTTTCAACTGTGCGCAGGAGAAAGGGCTCTGCTTCATTGTACCGGGTGTGGGATCTGAGCACCACCCACCAAAGGCCCACGGACACCGGCAATTTCTGGTTTACCTTACGGACTTGTGTGAAGTTACTGCGTCATCCTCAGAGTGAGTATACCAGTCCCCTCCGGTCCAATCCTGCGGACGGCGTTCCACTGTGCTATCCCTGCCACCACCACAACTCCCAACTGCGCCCCGGGACTACACCTCCCCTACCCGTGGAGGGGATATCACCTTGCTGCCCCCACACCATCGGTCCCGGACGCCTGCCCCGAGAGGCAGCGGCGGTGCCACCATCCCATCACCGCAACCCATGTCACAGACAATCTCCTCTGTAAATACCCCCCTCTTTCACTGTGTAAGTGGACGGGCGGTTGCACGAGCCCCGGGTCCGGTCACCACTCGAGCCCCAGACACGATCCCAGATCCAAGCGCCACTCGAGCAGCCCCGGTTGCCGCAGCGGCACCCATCCGCGACACTAAAGGCCCCGCCACATGCGCCGATATATCGTGCGATCGCAAGAGCGATCGCACACGCCCCCGTCATGTATGCGTCACGGGAAATTCGTTGCCCATGGCGCACAATGTCGTTAACCCCCGTCACATGTACTTACCTCCCTAATGACGTCGCTGTGGGCGGCGAACATCCTCTTCCTGAAGGGGGTGGGACGTTCGGCGTCATAGCGACGTCACACAGCGGCTGCCCAATAGAAGCGTAGGGGCAGAGATGAGCGGGACGTAACATCCCGCCCACCTCCTTCCTTCTGCATTGCCGGCGGGACGCAGGTAAGCTGTGTTCGTCGTTCCCGGGGTGTCACACATAGTGATGTGTTGTGCCTCAGGAACGATGAACAACCGGCGCACAGAAGGAGGAATGACATGAAAATGAACGATGTGTCAACGAGCAACGATAAGGTGAGTATTATTGCTCGTTAACAGTCGTTCGGAGATGTAACACGCTACGAAATCTCTAACGATGCCGGATGTGCGTCGCAAACTCTGTGACCCAGACGACATATCGTTAGCTATATCGTAGCGTGTGACGGGGCCTTAAGTCTTGTAATTTAGCCATTAAACCGTACTAGGATCAGATTCAGCAGGACCAATGAACAGTAAATTGTCCAGATAATGCAACACCCTCCAAAATCACATTTATGTTTCAAAACCAATTGAAGAAAAGTAGAAAAAGCTTTGAAAAAATAACATAACGAAAAACCCATGAGGAAATGAAATCCAAGTGAACGAAGGGAAACCTGTCACCAGGATTTTCCCTTATATCCTGCGGCCCCCACCAGTGAGCTCCTATATACAGCATACTAGAATCCTGTATATAACAGCCCAGGCCGCTCTGTAGAACTTAAAAAACCCTTCATTATACTCACCTATGGGGCGGTCCAGTCCAATGGATGTCACTGCTCTCGGTCCGGGGCCTCCTCCATCTTGGTCAGTCGCCTTCCTCCTTCCCAGCCCCGTGTGCAAAGCAAAGTGAATATACTAAGAACATAAGAGGAGAACTACATATATTAGAGAGAGGCTTGAAAGATGTTAGTGAAATTGCATGTTAGAAAGTGTATGGTGAAAGCGGAGTGTGCTTGTAACGTAAGTGCAATATGATGGAAGGGCATAATAATATATAAGCAGCAATTATAGAACACAAACAACAAAGAAGACATTTGAATCTTAATAAAAAGCATTTATAAAGTGCATAATGCCCATATTATATTGTAAACAGAAATATGAAGTACAAAGTATAAGGACACATGCCACAAGGCAAATAAAAAAATGCAAAAAATAAATGAATGGGTAACTACTGTATATTAATATTAACCTGTTCATGACTGCCGATGGTAAATCAATGTTTGCGCTTGCTCGGTTTTGTGCAGCACCAACATTTATTCACAGTCTGTGGCCAAGATGAGGTCGCAACCCCTGCGCGCTACAATCGCTGGGTTTCTGGTGAAGAACGGTACTTCAGACGAGAGACATCATCGGGACCTGATGATGTTAACCCTTTGCAATCTTCTATATGCCACAATCAATTGCGATTGCAACACATAGAAGTCAGAATCAGTGCGCTCCTTCTCTTACCTCTCCGGCTCCTCATGACATGATCACAGGGGAGCTGAGGGTTGTCAGCCGAACGTCACATGATGACCTCTGCGCCTGTCAGGCCCAGCCTGCAGCAGGGTCTGAAAGGCGATCTGACAGTATCATGCATTACCATGCTTTAGTTTATGTGCAGATTTTAGGAAGTTATCACTTTTGGGTATTTTCTGTCACCTAGGCCCCTGAAAGTCACTTCAAATCTGATGTTGTCCCTAAAACAACGGTTTTGTAAATTTTGTTGGGAAAATGAGAAATTGCTGATAAACTTTGAACCCTTCTAACTTCCAAACAAAAAAGAAAAATGATATTTCAAAAATTGCGCTGATGTAAAGTAGACATATGGGAAATATTAATTATTATCTATTTTGTGTGCTCTAATATTCTGGATTAAGGGTATAAAAATTAAAAGTTTGAAAATTGCAAAATTACCACCAAATTTCCAATATTTTCGCAATTGAATGCAAAAAATATTGTTCTAAATTTACCAGTGTCGTGAAGTACAATCACTGGGATCTGTTGAAGCGTTCCAGAGTTATAACCTGTGAAAGTGACACTGGTCTGATATAAAAATATTGGACTGGTCACGAAGGCAAAAATAGGCTCTTGCGTGCAGGGGTTAAATATTAGTTGTATCATAATAACCATAATGAAATTGTTGTACAATGTTTTTCTCCACTTAAGATAATCATCTTTTTTATTCTTTCCTCATAGGTGCCACACATCAAACGGAGTTATCAAAAAATGAAATTGCTGTAACAGGTATGGTTTTAATTATTAATTTATAATTATAGTTATTATTAAATTTTATTATTTATTAAAATATCAGCTCGGAAAATGACGTGAAATTCTCCCAGGTTAGTATCGCTCTGTGCTCGTGTGATGCGCAGGATTGTGCGAGCTGTGGAAAGTGTTTGTTCGGCTCAAAATTTACTTAAATCCAGCATTAAGAGATGTCTTGTTCATGGAGAATTAAAAAAAAAAACTTACAACACTGCCCACCCACCTCCAGGAATGTTTTGCTTTTAGCCCATAGCAAAACATTTCCGGAGATGGATAGCCGGTGTTGGTTTTTTTTTCTATTAACTCTGGATGTAAGCAAAATTTAAGCTGAACAAACACTTTCCGCAGCTCGCACAATGCATTTCACTGTAAAAAAGAGCACCTAGGGTCTTATCCAGTGTTGAGGAGGGAAAGAAGAAGTAATTGGTGGGCTCACCTGGTTGAAATCGTAATGTGCAAGTAATTATAGGCCTGCTGCAGATCCCAGAGCAATGGAGATGAGAGTTTTGAATATAATCTGAACCTTACTCCATTAAACTATATAAGCACTAACAGGGACGATAGAAGCGTTTTTAGAATTCTTTTTTTAAATGCCGTATTGGTGGGGGTAGTCCCAGGTAACTGAACACAATCAACCCTTCCCAACTGCCTTTTTTGATTCACTCTGTCAACTTTACTCGATTAAACTATATAAGCAGTAATAAGGAACGATAGAAGCGGTTTTAGAATTCACCCTTTAAAATGACATTTTGGTGGTGGAAGCACCAAGTAATTGAACATTAAATTGTTAAACACTCTGTTGACCTTACTCCATTAAACTTTATAAGCACTAACCAGCTGAGAGCAGCAATTTTGGAATTCCATCTTTAAAATGGCATTTTGTTTTGTGAAGTAGGTAATTTAACGAAATCAATCATGTCTAAATACCTTTTTAAACTCACTGGACCCTAAACAGATATATCGCCCTGCACTAACATGCTCTAATAGCAGCAGTTATGGAATAATCCCTTTAAAAATTCATCTTCTTTGTAGCAGTAGTGGGTCATTTAAAACAATCAAGGTAGGCTAAATGCCTTTTTACACAAATTGTACCCTAATCAGACATCTCGCCCTGCACTACACTCAGCTTTCAGCAGTCTTGTGATTTAGTCCTGAAATGGCCTGTTTGTTGCATTGTCCAGCAGGTCCTGCCACACACTAAAGGGGGCTTTACACGCTGCGATATCACTACGGAGATATCGTCGGGGTCACCGTGGTTGTGACACACATCCGGCCTCATTAGCGAGATCGCAGTGTGTGCAGGAGTGTGACTCCTCTGAGCGCCCATAAACGATCGCAAAAGAGGGAAAAATCACCCTGCACTAACATGCTCTAATAGCAGGTATTCTCAGGATGGGGAGCTCCATGTTATGGGGAGCCCCCCAGCCTAACAATATCAGCCAGCAGCCGCCCGGAATTGCCGCATCCATTAGATGCGACAGTCCTGGGACTTTACCCGGCTCATCCCAAATTGCCCTGGTGCGGTAGCAATCGGGGTAATAAGGGGTTAATCATGGCAGGCGTCTATGAGACACCCCAATGATTAACCTGTAGGTGAAAGTAAATAAACACATATACCCGAAAAAATACTTTATTTGGAATAAAAGACAAAAAAACCCCCTCTCTTTCACCATTTTATTAAATTCCCCAAATACTCCTCCAGGTCCGACGTAATCCACAGAGGTCCCACGACGCTATCAGCTCTGCTACATGAAGCTGACAAGAGCGGCAGTAGAACACCGCCGCTCCCGGGAGCTCCATGCAGCAACTGAAGGAAGTCGCGCTGTCAGCGGTGACGTCACTGAGGTAATGGCGGGGCATGTTCGGTGATGATGCGTGCGAGAGTGCCTGCATGTGCGGTGGTGATGCGTGCGAGAGTGCCTGCATGTGCGGTGATGATGCATGCGATAGTGCCTGTGTGTGCGGTGATGATGGGGGCTGTAGTGCCCATGTGTGTGGTGATGGGGTGGGCGGTAGTGCCGGTTTTTTGTGCGCTGATGATGGGGTCGCTCTCTCAGCATTAAAAAAAACCCAAAAAACGTTTTTTACCGGATCCGTCGCATCACTTTTTTCAGCGCTCTATTGGGAGACCCAGACGATTGGGGTATAGCTACTGCCCTCCGGAGGCCACACAAAGCACTACACTAAAAAGTGCAAGGCCCCTCCCCTTCTGGCTATACCCCCCCGTGGTATCACGGGTTCTCCAGTTTTCAAGCTTTGTGCGAAGGAGGTCAGACATCCACGCATGGCTCCACAGATTTTAGTCAGCAGTAGCTGCTGACTATTTCGGATGGAAGAAAAGAGGGCCCATATAGGGCCCCCAGCATGCTCCCTTCTCACCCGTGGATGGTGCTTGTAAGGTTGAGGTACCTATTGCTGGTACATGGGCTGGAGCCCCACATGCTGTTTTCCTTCCACATCCCCTTGTAGGGCTCTGTGGAAGTGGGATCCTGCCGGCCTCTAAGCTCTGACGCCGGGCTCCATCCACAGACCCATAGCACCTGATGGATACGGAGCAGGAGTACAATCAGGGACAAGGCCCTGCATCATACAGGTACTCTGTGTCCCCGGCAGGCACAGACACACTCCGGGCTGGCTGGGTGTTGTAGTGCGCCGGGGACCGTAACGATTGAGTTGGTGTTCCTGCAGTTTACTGGGGGACTTTTGTGTTGTGGGAACGCAGCGCCGACCCCCACTGGACCGGCGGCGCTGCTGTGACTTGTAGTGCGCCGGGGACACGCCGACCGCGCTTTTACGGCGGCGGCGTTTATAAATCCAGTCCCCGGCTTTTGCGGCCTAGCTCCGCTTCGTTCCCGCCCCCACCCTGTCAATCAGGGTAGGGGAGAGACGCTGTTTCGCAGCAGCGACGAGGGCTGGAGCCTGATTTACATGCTCCAGCCCTCTCACTAGGCACAGAGGGAAGCAGGCTTCCCGCTCTTAGCCAGGAACGCCCAGGGCCCGCCCCCCCTCCTCTCCCAGGACGCCGGCAGCCATTACATGCAGTCTGGCTGGAGGAAGGACGCAAGGCTCTGGGAGACCTGGACTAGGGGGCTTTTGGCGACCACACACCCGCTCTTAAGCGGGCGGTAAGCGGCATTTCAGCTGGCCCCTCTAGTGCCTCAGTGTGTATTGGTGTACTGTGTCACCAGATATATATATTTATTTATTTTTTGCACTGTGAGGTCGCTTCCTGGCTGGATACCCCAGATCGCTCTGAGGAGGCAGCAACATGTCATCCACAAAACGCAAGGCTGCCAAGGCTAGGGCTGTGTACACTGCGTGTGCTGCATGTGGGGCTGCTCTACCAGCAGGTTCCAAAGACCCCCATTGTGTGCAATGCTCAGATCCGGTGCTGCTTCGCCAGCCGGAGTCCGGAGGGGTAGTGACCCAGGCTGAGACGCTTGTAAGTCCTGCCCCGGTGTCAGGGACAGACTTTGCAGTTTTTGCTGATGGAATGTCTGTGACTATGGCAAAAATCCTTGAAACTTTGCAATCCATGACTGGGGCTCAGACTATGGACACGGCGAGGTCTCTGTCCTCTAATCCCCCTCAGTTGGAATTAATCCAGACTGCAAGGGGGTCCCCGGTTTCCCAGGCTGAGTATTATGACTCAGATGATAGCCCCAGCCACCCTAAGCGAGCTCGCTGGGAAAGACCCTCAACGTCATCACACTGCTCAGGGTCTCAGCGCAATCAGTCGCCCTGTGATGCGTCTGAAGAGAGTGATCAGGAGTCTTATCCTGGAACCCCTCTCAATCTGGATACCCCGGATGGGGATGCCATGGTAAACGAGCTTATCTCAGCCATCAATAGACTGTTGGATATTTCTCCCCCAGCTCCTTCTGCAGAGGAGGCAGCTGCAGAGCAGGAGAAGTTTCGTTTCCTCTATCCCAAGCGTAAATTGAGTGCTTTCTTGGATCACTCTGACTTCAGAGAGTCAATCCAGAAACACGACGCTCATCCAGAAAGGCGTTTCTCTAAACGTTCTAAGGATACACGTTTTCCTTTCCCCCCTGATGTGGTCAAGCGCTGGACCCAGTGTCCAAAAGTAGACCCCCCGATTTCCAAACTTGCAGCTAGATCCATAGTTGCAGTGGAGGATGGCGCTTCACTTAAGGATGCCAATGACAGACAGATGGACCTTTGGTTAAAATCTGTCTATGAAGCTATCGGCGCGTCGTTTGCTCCAGCATTCGCAGCCGTATGGGCACTCCAAGCTATTTCAGCTGGTTTGGCAAAAGTGGATGCTATCATACATCCAGCGGTGCCGCAAGTGGCGTCCCTTAACTCGCAGATGTCTGCGTTTGCGTCTTACGCTATCAATGCGGTCCTAGAATCTACCAGCCGCACCTCAATGGCGTCCGCCAATTCGGTAGTTTTGCGCAGAGCCTTGTGGTTAAAGGACTGGAAAGCAGATGCTGGTTCCAAAAAATGTTTAACCAGCTTGCCTTTATCTAGAGATAGACTGTTTGGCGAGCCATTGGCTGACATCATTAAACAGTCCAAGGGTAAAGACTCTTCCTTACCCCAGCCCAGATCAAGCAAACCTCAGCAGAAAAAATGGCAGCAGAGGTTTCAGTCCTTTCGAGGTTCGGGCAAGACACAATTCTCCTCGTCCAAAGGGACTCAGAGGACGCAAAGAGTCTCAGATTCCTGGCGGGCTCACGCACGCCCCAAGAAAGCAAATGGAGGAACCGCTTCCAAAGCGGCTACCTCATGACTTCCAGCCCCCCCCCTCCGCATCTCCGGTCGGGGGCAGGCTCTCCCGCTTTTCCGACATTTGGATGTCACAGGTCAAAGACCGGTGGGTGACAAACATTTTGTCTCGCGGGTACAGAATCGAGTTCAGTTCTCGTCCTCCAGCTCGGTTCTTCAGAACCTCCCCACATCCAGACCGAGCAGATGCCCTGCTGCAGGCGGTGGACTCCCTAAGAGCGGAAGGAGTAGTGGTTCCTGTACCGCCTCAGGAACAAGGGCGAGGGTTTTACTCCAATCTCTTTGTGGTTCCAAAAAAGGACGGCTCGTTCCGTCCTGTTCTGGATCTAAAGCTGCTCAACAAACATGTGCACGCCAGACGGTTCCGGATGGAAACCCTCCGCTCTGTCGTTGCCTCAATGTCTCAAGGAGACTTCCTTGCCTCAATAGACATCAAAGATGCTTATCTCCACGTGCCAATTGCTACAGAACATCAACGTTTTCTACGTTTTGTGATAGGAAACGACCATCTTCAGTTCGTAGCTCTGCCATTCGGTCATGGCGGCGGTGGTAGCAGTCTTGCACTCTCAGGGACACTCGGTGATCCCTTACCTAGACGATCTACTTGTCAAGGCACCCTCTCAAGAGGCATGCCAACTCAGTCTACATGCTACGCTGGAGACTCTACAGACGTTCGGATGGATCATCAACTTTCCAAAGTCGAATCTGTCACCGTCACAGTCGCTAACGTATCTTGGCATGGAGTTTCATACTCGAGCAGCGAGAGTGAAGCTTCCGCTGAACAAGCAGCGGTCCCTACAGACAGGGGTGCAATCCCTCCTTCAAGGCCAGTCGCACCCCTTACGGCGCCTCATGCACTTCCTCGGGAAGATGGTGGCAGCCATGGAAGCAGTTCCCTTTGCGCAGTTTCATCTGCGCCCACTTCAATGGGACATTCTCCGCCAATGGGACGGGAAGTCAACGTCCCTGGACAGGAAAGTCTCTCTTTCCCAGACGGCCAAGGACTCTCTACAATGGTGGCTCCTTCCCACCTCATTGTCTCAGGGAAGATCCTTCCTGCCCCCATCCTGGGCAGTGGTCACGACAGATGCGAGTCTGTCAGGGTGGGGAGCAGTGTTTCTCCACCACAGGGCCCAGGGGACGTGGACTCCGCAGGAGTCCACCCTTCAGATCAATGTTCTGGAAATCAGGGCAGTGTATCTTGCCCTACTGGCCTTCCAACAGTGGCTGGAAGGAAAGCAGATCCGAATCCAGTCGGACAACTCCACAGCGGTGGCATACATCAACCACCAAGGAGGGACGCGCAGTCGGCAAGCATTCCAAGAAGTCCGGCGCATTCTAATGTGGGTGGAGGACACAGCATCCACCATATCCGCGGTTCACATCCCAGGCGTAGAAAATTGGGAAGCAGACTTCCTCAGTCGCCAGGGCATGGACGCAGGGGAGTGGTCCCTTCACCCGGACGTGTTTCAGGAAATCTGTCGCCGATGGGGAGTGCCGGACGTCGACCTAATGGCGTCCCGGCACAACAACAAGGTCTCGGCATTCATGGCGAGGTCGCGCGATCAAAGAGCTCTGGCGGCAGACGCATTAGTTCAAGATTGGTCGCAGTTCCGGCTCCCATACGTCTTCCCACCTCTGGCACTCTTGCCCAGAGTGTTACGCAAGATCAGATCCGATTGCAGCCGCGTCATACTCGTCGCCCCAGACTGGCCGAGGAGATCGTGGTATCCGGATCTGTGGCATCTCACGGTCGGTCGACCGTGGTCACTGCCAGACCGACCAGACTTACTGTCCCAAGGGCCGTTTTTCCATCAGAATTCTGCGGCCCTGAACCTGACTGTGTGGCCATTGAGTCCTGGATCCTAGCGTCCGCAGGATTATCTCAAGGAGTCGTAGCCACAATGAGACAAGCTAGGAACTCAACGTCTGCTAAGATCTACCACAGAACGTGGAAGATTTTCTTATCCTGGTGCTCTGCACAGAGAGTATCCCCTTGGCCATTTGCATTGCCCACCTTTCTTTCCTTCCTGCAATCGGGGTTGGAAAAGGGCTTGTCGCTCAGCTCCCTTAAAGGGCAAGTCTCGGCACTATCTGTGTTTTTTCAGAAGCGTCTAGCACGTCTTCCTAAGGTGCGCACGTTCCTACAGGGGGTCTGTCATATTGTGCCCCCGTACAAGCGGCCGTTAGATCCATGGGATCTGAACAGAGTACTAGTTGCTCTGCAAAAGCCGCCCTTCGAGCCTCTAAAGGACGTTTCCTTTTCTCGCCTGTCACAGAAAGTGGCGTTTCTTGTTGCGATCACATCGCTTCGGCGAGTGTCTGAGCTGGCAGCTCTGTCATCCAAGGCTCCCTTCCTGGTGTTCCACCAGGACAAGGTAGTGCTGCGCCCCATTCCGGAGTTTCTCCCTAAGGTCGTATCCTCGTTTCATCTTAATCAGGATATATCCTTGCCTTCCTTTTGTCCTCAGCCGGTTCACCGGTATGAGAAAGACTTACGTTTGCTAGATCTGGTGAGAGCACTCAGAATCTATATTTCTCGCACGGCGCCTATCCGCCGTTCAGATGCACTTTTTGTCCTTGTCGCTGGCCAGCGCAAGGGGTCGCAGGCTTCTAAAGCCACCCTGGCTCGATGGATCAAAGAACCAATTCTGGAAGCCTACCGTTCTGCTGGGCTTCCGGTTCCTTCAGGGCTGAAAGCCCACTCAACCAGAGCTGTGGGTGCGTCCTGGGCTTTGCGACACCAGGCTTCGGCTCAACAGGTGTGCCAGGCAGCTACCTGGTCGAGTCTGCACACTTTCACCAAACATTATCAGGTGCATACCTATGCTTCGGCGGATGCCAGCTTAGGTAGAAGAGTCCTGCAGGCGGCAGTGACATCCCCGTAGGGGAGGGCTGTTTTGCAGCTCTAACATGAGGTATCTCTTTACCCACCCAGGGACAGCTTTTGGACGTCCCAATCGTCTGGGTCTCCCAATAGAGCGCTGAAGAAGAAGGGAATTTTGTTACTTACCGTAAATTCCTTTTCTTCTAGCTCTTATTGGGAGACCCAGCACCCGCCCTGTTGTCCTTCGGGATTTTTTTGTTGTTTGCGGGTACACATGTTGTTCATGTTGAACGGTTTTTCAGTTCTCCGACGTTATTCGGAGTTAATTTGTTTAAACCAGTTATTGGCTTCCT
Source organism: Anomaloglossus baeobatrachus (assembly GCF_048569485.1). Taxonomy (NCBI): domain Eukaryota; kingdom Metazoa; phylum Chordata; class Amphibia; order Anura; family Aromobatidae; genus Anomaloglossus; species Anomaloglossus baeobatrachus. The sequence continues at coordinate 157,985,603 of NC_134355.1, read as the reverse complement.
CCTTCTTGCTTTGGCACTAAAACTGGAGAACCCGTGATACCACGGGGGGTATAGCCAGAAGGGGAGGGGCCTTGCACTTTTTAGTGTAGTGCTTTGTGTGGCCTCCGGAGGGCAGTAGCTATACCCCAATCGTCTGGGTCTCCCAATAAGAGCTAGAAGAAAAGGAATTTACGGTAAGTAACAAAATTCCCTTCTTTGATTCACTCTGTCAACTTTACTCGATTAAACTATATAAGCAGTAATAAGGAACGATAGAAGCGGTTTTAGAATTCACCCTTTAAAATGACATTTTGGTGGTGGAAGCACCAAGTAATTGAACATTATATTGTTAAACACTCTGTTGACCTTACTCCATTAAACTTTATAAGCACTAACCAGCTGAGAGCAGCAATTTTAGAATTCCATCTTTAAAATGGCATTTTGTTTTGTGAAGTAGGTAATTTAACGAAATCAATCATGTCTAAATACCTTTTTAAACTCACTGGACCCTAAACAGATATATCGCCCTGCACTAACATGCTCTAATAGCAGCAGTTATGGAATAATCCCTTTAAAATTTCATCTTCTTTGTAGCAGTAGTGGGTCATTTAAAACAATCAAGGTAGGCTAAATGCCTTTTTACACAAATTGTACCCTAATCAGACATCTCGCCCTGCACTACACTCAGCTTTCAGCAGTCTTGTGATTTAGTCCTGAAATGGCCTGTTTGTTGCATTGTCCAGCAGGTCCTGCCACACACTAAAGGGGGCTTTACACGCTGCGATATCACTACGGAGATATCGTCGGGGTCACCGTGGTTGTGACGCACATCCGGCCTCATTAGCGAGATCGCAGTGTGTGCAGGAGTGTGACTCCTCTGAGCGCCCATAAACGATCGCAAAAGAGGGAAAAATCACCCTGCACTAACATGCTCTAATAGCAGGTATTCTCAGGATGGGGAGCTCCATGTTATGGGGAGCCCCCCAGCCTAACAATATCAGCCAGCAGCCGCCCGGAATTGCCGCATCCATTAGATGTGACAGTCCTGGGACTTTACCCGGCTCATCCCAAATTGCCCTGGTGCGGTAGCAATCGGGGTAATAAGGGGTTAATCATGGCAGGCGTCTATGAGACACCCCAATGATTAACCTGTAGGTGAAAGTAAATAAACACATACACCCGAAAAAATACTTTATTTGGAATAAAAGACAAAAAAAACCCCTCTCTTTCACCATTTTATTAAATTCCCCAAATACTCCTCCAGGTCCGACGTAATCCACAGAGGTCCCACGACGCTATCAGCTCTGCTACATGAAGCTGACAGGAGCGGCAGTAGAACACCGCCGCTCCCGGGAGCTCCATGTAGCAACTGAAGGAAGTCGCGCTGTCAGCGGTGACGTCACTGAGGTAATGGCGGGGCATGTTCGGTGATGATGCGTGCGAGAGTGCCTGCATGTGCGGTGGTGATGCGTGCGAGAGTGCCTGCATGTGCGGTGATGATGCGTGCGATAGTGCCTGTGTGTGCGGTGATGATGGGGGCTGTAGTGCCCATGTGTGTGGTGATGGGGTGGGCGGTAGTGCCGGTTTTTTGTGCGCTGATGATGGGGTCGCTCTCTCAGCATTAAAAAAAAAAAACAAAAAACGTTTTTTACCGGATCCGTCGCATCACTTTTTACACAATCTGAGACGGATCCGTTGCAGCAGGCACAAACTGAATTGTGCCTGATTGCAAAATACTGATGTGTGAAAGCAGCCTTAATGCGTCATCTAATCTACTTGCCTCTGATTGGCCAGTGGCTGCCATTGGACTAGTGCAGATAGAACATAAATAAGACGTTCATCTGAAATAAAGCAGGGAGCAGTGACGGCTGCGGACCCTGCACCAGTCGTGATCGTCAAGGGGTGCACTTGCCTGTGAGCCGCAAGAAGCAGCCTGGGAGCGGCCCGCGGACTGCGTGTTTGAGACCTCCGCTCTTGTGGAAAGGATTTTCTTTGTCGCATCATACTAACGTCTATAAAAAATTCTGCCCTTTGGAATTATACACAAAGCAAAATTAAAAAGGGCTAGCAAACATTGCAATTCTTTCAATGTACATTTTTCTCTAGCTAAAAAATCTATGAATATGAATTCTAGCTTAATTAACATGCGCATGCTGCTTCTTTTTCGTGTTCACAAACTGCAGCCAAAACTGCACCTTGTCAGAAAGAGCCTGGAAATGTCACAAAAAATGTAGGTGCTTTTTTGGTGCGTTTTTGCTGCTTTTTTGGTGCGTTTTTGGCAGCAGTTTTGTCAACAATTGTTTCATGTATTTTTCAGTTCAAACAAGCCCATAATGCTTGTCTTGATCCGGCAAAATTTGCTTGTCCGGAGGCCGGATGGAACGTTGAGGGGAACGTTTTTGTACCCGGCAAAAATACGGGTCTGGTGGGGTGTTTTATAATGATAGCCTATGGACGCCGGATCATATGACGAAAGCCGGCGCCGGTTTCGTTTTTGGGCATGCCCAGACTGTGTGTAAATAGTTTCTCTGTCGGTCAGTCTCTCCCTCCCTCCCTCCTTTATACTCATCAATCACTGGCGCGGCACTGCACGGCTGTCACACTGCTCTGGCGGCTTCTCCTCTTTTGAAAATGCCGGCTGCTCATTATTCCATCACATTTTCCCTGCTTCCCGCGCCCACCGGCGCCTATGATTGGTTGCAGTGCGACGCCCCCCCCCCCGAGTGACAGGTGTCTCACTGCACCCAATCACAGCAGCCGGTGGGCGTGTCACTATGGCGCATAGAAATAAATAAATTAAAAAAACGCCGTGCGGTCCCCCCAATTTCAATGCCAGACAGATAAAGCCATACGGCTGAAGGCTGGTATTCTCAGGATGGGGAGCTCCACGTTATGGGGAGCCCCCCAGCCTAACAATATCAGTCAGCAGCCGCCCAGAATGGCCGCATCCATTAGATGCGGTTGTTCTGGGACAGTACCCGGCTCTTCCCGATTTGCCCTGGTGCGTTGGCAAATCGGGGTAATAAGGAGTTATTGGCAGCCCATAGCTGCCAATAAGTCCTAGATTAATCATGTCAGGCGTCTCCCCGAGATACCTTCCATGATTAATCTGTAAGTTACAGTAAATAAACACACACTTGAAAAAATCCTTTATTAGAAATAAAAAACACTAACAAATTCCCTCGTTCTCCCATTTAATAAGCCCGACAAAGCCCTCCATGTCCGGCGTAATCCAGGATGGTCCAGCGTCGCTTCCAGCTCTGCTGCATGGAGGTGACCGGAGCAGCAGCAGACACCGCCGCTCCTGTCAGCTCCACGCAGCAAATGAAGACAGCCGCGGGATGAACTGATGATGTCATTGAGGTTACCCACGGCCACCGCTGAATCCAGCGGTGGCCGCGAGTAACCTCAGTGACAGCTCATCTGATCGCGCGGCTCACCTCATTTGGTGGCTCTGGCAGCTGAAAACATTGATTTTCCCCTCTCGCTGCTGCCGCCGCTGATAGTCACGTCCTCCACATCATCTCCCCTGTGCGTGCACGCTGGAGACAACGGTACTTCGGGGAACACGTGGAGGACGGAACTATGAGCGGCGGCGGCAGCGAGAAGGGGTCCATCATCTCCCCTGTGCGTGCATGCTGGGGACAGCGGTACTTCGGGGAACACGTGGAGGACGGGACTATCAGCGGCAGCGAGAGGGGGATGGACATTGGCAGCTGAAAACATTGATTTTTCCCCTCTCGCTGCCGCCGACGCTGATAGTCCCGTCCTCCACGTGTTCCCCGAATACCGTGTCCCCAGCGTGCACGCACAGGGGAGATGATGGACCCCTTCTCGCTGCCGCCGCCGCTGATAGTCCCGTCCTCCACGTGTTCCCCGAAGTACCGTGTCCCCAGCGTGCACGCACAGGGGAGATGATGGACCCCTCTCGCTGCCGCCGCCGCTGATAGTCCCGTCCTCCACATCATTTCCCCTGTGCGTGCACGCTGGGGACAGTGGTACTTCGGGGAACACGTGGAGGACGGGACTATCAGTGGAAATTTTGGTAATATACTTACCAATTCAATCAGCTTCCTTACATTAATCTGCATACGTTGATACCAGGTCATGTCTTCTGCTGCACTCCAAAGTTCTGCTCCTACACTATTTAGCATGGAACAATGGGGTTTCCACTTGCCTGTTACCTCACTTCCTGACAAATCACCTGCGTTTTTGGTACCAAAAATGCAGGTAAAAGGCAGGTAAAATGCACCACTTTTGATAGCATGCATTGTTCCTGCGTTTTTGATGCCCTCATTGATTTCAATGGGTGACAAATGTTGACAAAAACACAGGAAGAATGAACATGCTGCATTTTTTTTGTCACAAACTTTTGACAAAAAAACGCTGACAAATAAACTGCAATGTGCGCATGACAAATCTGACTTCTCATAGACTTTGCTTGGAAGTCAAATGTCAGAAAGTTCTGACAACAAAACTGCAGCCAAAAAAGCAGCAAAAAAAGCAGCGTGCGCATGTAGCCTAATGCAGGAAGTGTTCACTCCATCTGAGCTGAGTCTATAATAAGGCTATGTGCACACTAGAAAAAGGATTTTTCTCAAGAAAATTTCTTAAGAAATTTCTTGAGAGTGAAGGATTAGCGCACCTGCGTTTTTACCGCGATTTGGTGCGTTTTTGGTGCGTTTTTACCGCTGGTTGCTCCCTGCGTTATTGTGCCATTATCTATGGCAAATAACGCAGTTAGCTGCAGAAAAGAAGTGACATGCTCATTCTTTTTCTTAAGAAAATCTACTGAAAGAATTTTCTTAAGAAGAAAACGCAGTGTGTGCACAGCTAATTTTTTTTGCCATAGGTTTTGCTGGGGAATGTCTGCAGAAAGGTTACAAGAATTTCTCAAGAAATTTCTGCAGCAAAAAAGCACCAAAAACGCAGGTAAAAAACGCAGTGTGTGAACATAGCCTACTAACTAAAAACCCAAGTTGACAACAAGGTTGTACAGTTTTCTTTACAGCTAACAGAATTCCAAAGTAATTTGCTAATGTGCCGCCCTGGCAAAACCAGGGTGGCACAGAGGACTTCATCTACCACAGGGGTGCAGGACTCACTCCTCCTTGGTAAATCCACCTGATCCCACACTGGTACAATCCAACAGACCCCCCCTTCCTCCCCCTAGAACAGTAGGGATGCCCACTCAGAGGATATGAAGTGTCTTGGGAGGAAACAAGTAGTTGGAAGTAAGTGGAGAGCAGAGCAAAGCAGACAGGGGTTGCAGCTCCTGGGCTGCTGTGGCAGCGTGCAGTGTGAGCCAAGTTCTGGGAGCCGAAGTGAGGAGTAAGCTCAGGGAACTGAAGTGGAAAGTGAGTTCCGGGACCGCTGGAACGAGTTGCTCTAGGAAGGAACCCGAAGTGGACCGGGGCAGGGTAGTGGCCCGCCGGTATTGTGAGTGGGAATCCGGACTAGTGCAGGGAAGTTTACTTCCCCCGTTCCAAGCAGAGGAGTTAGGCCTAAGCCACACGGCGAGAAAAATCGGTGCGAGTGGAGTGCAATAAAATATCGCATTCTCCTTGGACCAGCGCACATGAGCGATTATTTTCTCAGCCCTAATCGGACCGAGAAAACAATCGCAGCATGCTGCAATTGTAAGGTGAGACCCTTTTCTCTCGCACCCATTCAAGTGAATGGGGCGAGAGAAAAATCGCACTGCACTAACGGTACTCCGGTGTACCGCGCGTGCAGAGCGAGAATGGCAATAGCCGGCTACGGAGGAGAGAGGGAGAGAAATCCCTCCCCTCCTCCGTGCCGGCCCGCCCCTGTGCAGTGCTGGTCCGCCCTTCCGCATTGCCAGCCCGCCCCCCGCAGCTGAGGTCCGCTCGCAGGGTCGGACCTCAGACGCAGGCACGCTCGCATGACACTCGGCTCCTGCTGTGCTTCCAGCGCGAGCCGAGTCTCATGCGAGCATCGCAGTAGTGCCCCGTGTGGCCTCAGCCTTAAAGTGACTTTCAACTGTGCGCAGGAGAAAGGGCTCTGCTTCATTGTACCGGGTGTGGGATCTGAGCACCACCCACCAAAGGCCCACGGACACCGGCAATTTCTGGTTTACCTTACGGACTTGTGTGAAGTTACTGCGTCATCCTCAGAGTGAGTACACCAGTCCCCTCCGGTCCAATCCTGCGGACGGCGTTCCACTGTGCTATCCCTGCCACCACCACAACTCCCAACTGCGCCCCGGGACTACACCTCCCCTACCCGTGGAGGGGATATCACCTTGCTGCCCCCACACCATCGGTCCCGGACGCCTGCCCCGAGAGGCAGCGGCGGTGCCACCATCCCATCACCGCAACCCATGTCACAGACAATCTCCTCTGTAAATACCCCCCTCTTTCACTGTGTAAGTGGACGGGCGGTTGCACGAGCCCCGGGTCCGGTCACCACTCGAGCCCCAGACACGATCCCAGATCCAAGCGCCACTCGAGCAGCCCCGGTTGCCGCAGCGGCACCCATCCGCGACACTAAAGGCCCCGCCACATGCGCCGATATATCGTGCGATCGCAAGAGCGATCGCACACGCCCCCGTCATGTATGCGTCACGGGAAATTCGTTGCCCATGGCGCACAATGTCGTTAACCCCCGTCACATGTACTTACCTCCCTAATGACGTCGCTGTGGGCGGCGAACATCCTCTTCCTGAAGGGGGTGGGACGTTCGGCGTCATAGCGACGTCACACAGCGGCTGCCCAATAGAAGCGTAGGGGCAGAGATGAGCGGGACGTAACATCCCGCCCACCTCCTTCCTTCTGCATTGCCGGCGGGACGCAGGTAAGCTGTGTTCGTCGTTCCCGGGGTGTCACACATAGTGATGTGTTGTGCCTCAGGAACGATGAACAACCGGCGCACAGAAGGAGGAATGACATTATGAAAATGAACGATGTGTCAACGAGCAACGATAAGGTGAGTATTATTGCTCGTTAACAGTCGTTCGGAGATGTAACACGCTACGAAATCTCTAACGATGCCGGATGTGCGTCGCAAACTCTGTGACCCAGACGACATATCGTTAGCTATATCGTAGCGTGTGACGGGGCCTTAAGTCTTGTAATTTAGCCATTAAACCGTACTAGGATCAGATTCAGCAGGACCAATGAACAGTAAATTGTCCAGATAATGCAACACCCTCCAAAATCACATTTATGTTTCAAAACCAATTGAAGAAAAGTAGAAAAAGCTTTGAAAAAATAACATAACGAAAAACCCATGAGGAAATGAAATCCAAGTGAACGAAGGGAAACCTGTCACCAGGATTTTCCCTTATATCCTGCGGCCCCCACCAGTGAGCTCCTATATACAGCATACTAGAATCCTGTATATAACAGCCCAGGCCGCTCTGTAGAACTTAAAAAACCCTTCATTATACTCACCTATGGGGCGGTCCAGTCCAATGGATGTCACTGCTCTCGGTCCGGGGCCTCCTCCATCTTGGTCAGTCGCCTTCCTCCTTCCCAGCCCCGTGTGCAAAGCAAAGTGAATATACTAAGAACATAAGAGGAGAACTACATATATTAGAGAGAGGCTTGAAAGATGTTAGTGAAAATGCATGTTAGAAAGTGTATGGTGAAAGCGGAGTGTGCTTGTAACGTAAGTGCAATATGATGGAAGGGCATAATAATATATAAGCAGCAATTATAGAACACAAACAACAAAGAAGACATTTGAATCTTAATAAAAAGCATTTATAAAGTGCATAATGCCCATATTATATTGTAAACAGAAATATGAAGTACAAAGTATAAGGACACATGCCACAAGGCAAATAAAAAAATGCAAAAAGTAAATGAATGGGTAACTACTGTATATTAATATTAACCTGTTCATGACTGCCGATGGTAAATCAATGTTTGCGCTTGCTCGGTTTTGTGCAGCACCAACATTTATTCACAGTCTGTGGCCAAGATGAGGTCGCAACCCCTGCGCGCTACAATCGCTGGGATTCTGGTGAAGAACGGTACTTCAGACGAGAGACATCATCGGGACCTGATGATGTTAACCCTTTGCAATCTTCTATATGCCACAATCAATTGCGATTGCAACACATAGAAGTCAGAATCAGTGCGCTCCTTCTCTTACCTCTCCGGCTCCTCATGACATGATCACAGGGGAGCTGAGGGTTGTCAGCCGAACGTCACATGATGACCTCTGCGCCTGTCAGGCCCAGCCTGCAGCAGGGTCTGACAGGCGATCTGACAGTATCATGCATTACCATGCTTTAGTTTATGTGCAGATTTTAGGAAGTTATCACTTTTGGGTATTTTCTGTCACCTAGGCCCCTGAAAGTCACTTCAAATCTGATGTTGTCCCTAAAACAACGGTTTTGTAAATTTTGTTGGGAAAATGAGAAATTGCTGATAAACTTTGAACCCTTCTAACTTCCAAACAAAAAAGAAAAATGATATTTCAAAAATTGCGCTGATGTAAAGTAGACATATGGGAAATATTAATTATTATCTATTTCTTCGGCGCTCTATTGGGAGACCCAGACGATTGGGTGTATAGCACTGCCTCCGGAGGCCACACAAAGCAATTACACTAAAAAGTGTAAGGCCTCTCCCCTTCTGGCTATACACCCCCAGTGGGATCACTGGCTCACCAGTTTTCTGCTTTGTGCGAAGGAGGTCAGACATCCACGCATAGCTCCACTGTTTGTAGTCAGCAGTAGCTGCTGGCTCTATCGGATGGAAGAAAAGAGGGCCCATATAGGGCCCCCAGCATGCTCCCTTCTCACCCGCGGTGGTGCTTGTAAGGTTGAGGTACCTATTGCTGGTACAGAGGCTGGAGCCCACATGCTGTTTTCCTTCCACATCCCCTGGAGGGCTCTGTGGAAGTGGGATCTTGCCGGCCCCCAAGCCCTGGGGCCGGGCTCCATCCACAGACCCAGAGAACCTGCTGGATTTGGAGCGGGAGTGCCGTTCAGGGACAAGGCCCTGCAACTTTCAGGTACTCTGTGTCCCCGGCAGGCACGGACACTCTCAAGGCTTGCTGAGCGTTATAGTGCGCCGGGGACAGTAGCGCTGTACGCTGGGGTTAGGTCACTGCAGCTTTGCTGAGTAACGTTACATGTTGGGAACTACTGCGCCGACCGCTCCTGGAGCGGCGGCGCAGCTGCGACTTGTGGTGCGCCGGGGGCTTTGCGCCGACCGCGCTTTTACGGCGGCGGCGCTTCTAACTTTAGCCCCCGGCTTCTGCGGCCTAGCGCCGCTTCGTTCCCGCCCCCACCCTGTCAATCAGGGTAGGGGAGAGACGCTGCTCAATTGGCAGCGCCGAGGGCTGGAGCTTTATTTACATGCTCCAGCCCTCTCACTAGGCACAGGGGGAAGCAGACTTCCCGCTCTTCGTCGGTGTACGCCCAGGGCCCGCCCCCCCTCTCCACAAGGACGCCGGCAGCCATTATACATGCGATCTGGCTGGGGAAGGGCAGCAGGCTCTGGGAGACCCAGACTAGAGGGATTTCTGGCGACCACACACCGCTCCTAAGCGGGCGGTAAGCTGCACAGTAGTGCTGGCCCCACTAGTGCCTCAGTGATATATATTAGTGTACTTCTTTCTTGGTACCATATATATATATTTATATAGTGCACTGTAAGGTCGCTTCTTGGCTGGACACCCTGTACTGCTCTGAGGAGGCAGCAACATGTCATCCGCAAAACGCAAGGCTGCCAAGGCACAGGCTGTGTGCACTGTTTGTACTGCATGTGGGGCTGATCTACCGGCAGGCTCCAATGATTCACATTGTGTGCAATGTTCAGTCCCAGTGGCACTTCGTCAGCCAGAGCCTATTGTGGTGGTAGCCCAGGCAGAGACGCCTGTGAACCCTGCCCCGGTGACGGGGACAGACTTTGCAGTGTTTGCTGATAAAATGTCTGAGACTATGACAAAAATCCTGGAGACCTTGCAGGCCAGGCCAGTTCCTCAGACCATGGACACTGCTGTGGCTATGCTCTCCGGTCCCCCTCAGTTGGAACTCATCCGTACTTCAAGGGGGTCTCAAGCATCACAAGCTGAAGTCTCTGACTCAGATGACAGTCCCAGGCAGCCTAAGCGAGCTCGCTGGGAAAGACCCTCGACGTCATCACACTGCTCAGGGTCTCAGCAAGAAGAGTCTCTCTGTGATGAGACTGAGGACGGTGATCAGGATTCTAATCCTGAAGCCCCTCTCAATCTGGATGCCCCTGATGGTGACGCCATGGTTAATGACCTTATATCGGCGATTAATAGACTGTTGGATATTTCTCCCCCAGCTCCTTCAGCAGAGGAGGCAGCTGCACAGCAGGAGAAGTTCCATTTCCTGTATCCCAAGCGTAAATTAAGTGCTTTTTTGGACCACTCTGACTTCAGAGAATCAATCCAGAAGCACGACGCTCATCCAGACAAGCGTTTTTCTAAACGTTCTGAGGATACCCGTTATCCTTTTCCCTCTGAAGTGGCCAAACGCTGGGCCCAGTGCCCAAAGGTGGATCCCCCAATTTCCAAGCTTGCGGCTAGATCCATAGTCGCAGTAGAGGATGGCGCTTCACTTAAAGATGCCAACGACAGACAGATGGACCTTTGGTTAAAATCTGTCTATGAAGCTATCGGCGCGTCGTTTGCTCCAGCATTCGCGGCCGTGTGGGCACTACATGCTATTTCAGCTGGTTTAGCACAGGTGGATGCTATCATGCATCCAGCAGTGCCGCAGGTGGCGTCCCTAACTTCGCAAATGTCTGCGTTTGCGACCTATGCTATCAATGCTGTCCTAGAATCTACGAGCCGTACCTCTATGGCGGCCGCCAATTCTGTGGTTTTGCGCAGAGCCTTATGGTTAAAGGACTGGAAAGCAGATGCTGGTTCCAAAAAATGCTTAACCAGCTTGCCATTATCTAGAGACAGACTGTTTGGTGAGCCATTGGCTGAAATCATAAAACAGTCCAAGGGTAAGGACTCTTCCTGGCCACAACCCAGAGCAAGTAAACCTCAACAGAAAAAGTGGCAGTCGAGGTTTCGGTCCTTTCGAGGCTCGGGCAAGCCCCAATTCTCCTCGTCCAAAGGGACTCAGAAAGGACAAGGGAGCTCAGATTCCTGGCGGGCTCACTCACGCCCCAGGAAAGCAAATGGAGGAACCGCTTCCAAGGCGGCTACCTCATGACTTTCGGCCTCCTCCCTCCGCATCCTCGGTCGGTGGCAGGCTCTCCCGCTTTTGCGACATTTGGCTGTCACAGGTCAAAGACCGGTGGGTAACAGACATTTTGTCTCGCGGGTACAGAATCGAGTTCAGTTCTCGGCCTCCACTTCGGTTCTTCAGAACCTCCCCACACCCCAACCGAGCAGATGCCCTGCTGCAGGCGGTGGACTCTCTAAGAGCAGAAGGAGTCGTGATCCCTGTCCCCCCTCAGGAACGGGGGCGAGGATTTTACTCCAATCTCTTTGTGGTTCCAAAAAAGGACGGCTCCTTCCGTCCTGTTCTGGACCTAAAACTGCTCAACAAGCATGTGAACGCCAGGCGGTTCCGGATGGAATCCCTCCGCTCAGTCATTGCCTCAATGTCCCAAGGAGATTTCCTAGCATCAATAGACATCAAAGATGCTTATCTCCACGTGCCGATTGCTACGGAGCACCAACGCTTTCTGCGCTTCGTGATAGGAGACGACCATCTTCAGTTCGTGGCTCTGCCATTTGGTCTGGCGACAGCCCCCCGGGTGTTCACCAAGATCATGGCAGCAGTGGTAGCAGTCTTGCACTCTCACGGACACTCTGTGATCCCTTACTTGGACGATCTACTGGTCAAGGCACCCTCTCAGGAGGCATGCCAACTCAGCCTGAATTTTGCACTGGAGACTCTCCAGGCGTTCGGGTGGATCATCAACTTCCCAAAGTCAAATCTGTCACCGACCCAATCACTAACGTATCTTGGCATGGAGTTTCATACTCTCTCAGCGATAGTGAAGCTTCCGCTGAGCAAGCAGCGGTCACTACAGACAGGGGTGCAGGCTCTCCTTCAAAGTCAGTCGCACTCCTTAAGACGCCTCATGCACTTCCTCGGGAAGATGGTGGCGGCAATAGAGGCGGTTCCGTTTGCGCAGTTTCATCTGCGTCCACTTCAATGGGACATTCTCCGCCAATGGGACGGGAAGTCGACATCCCTGGACAGGAAAGTCTCCCTTTCCCAGACGGCCAAGGACTCTCTGCAGTGGTGGCTCCTTTCCACCTCATTATCACAGGGAAGATCCTTCCTACCACCGTCCTGAGCGGTGGTCACGACAGACGCGAGCCTGTCAGGGTGGGGAGCAGTGTTTCTCCACCACAGGGCTCAGGGTACGTGGACTCAGCAGGAGTCCAGCCTTCAGATCAATGTTCTGGAAATCAGAGCAGTGTATCTTGCCCTTCTAGCCTTCCAGCAGTGGCTGGAAGGGAAGCAGATCCGAATTCAATCGGACAACTCCACAGCGGTGGCATACATCAATCACCAAGGGGGGACTCGCAGTCGGCAAGCCTTCCAGGAAGTCCGGCGCATTATGATGTGGGTGGAAGCCACGGCCTCCACCATATCCGCAGTTCACATCCCCGGCGTAGAAAACTGGGAAGCAGACTTCCTCAGTCGCCAGGGCATGGACGCAGGGGAATGGTCCCTTCACCCGGACGTGTTTCAGGAAATCTGTCGCCGATGGGGAAGGCCGGACGTCGACCTAATGGCGTCCCGGCACAACAACAAGGTCCCAACCTTCATGGCACGGTCTCGCGATCAAAGAGCTCTAGCAGCAGACGCCCTAGTGCAAGATTGGTCGCAGTTCCGGCTCCCTTATGTGTTTCCACCTCTGGCACTCTTGCCCAGAGTGCTACGCAAGATCAGATCCGACTGCAGCCGCGTCATACTCGTCGCTCCAGACTGGCCGAGGAGGGCGTGGTATCCGGATCTGTGGCATCTCACGGTCGGCCAACCGTGGGCACTACCAGACCGACCAGACTTACTGTCCCAAGGGCCGTTTTTCCATCGGAATTCTGCGGCCCTCAACCTGACTGCGTGGCCATTGAGTCCTGGATCCTAGCGTCTTCAGGCTTATCCCAAGGGGTCGTTGCCACCATGAGACAGGCTAGGAAGCCCACGTCTGCTAAGATCTACCACAGAACGTGGAGGATATTCTTATCCTGGTGCTCTGCTCAGGGAGTGTCTCCCTGGCCATTTGCATTACCTACCCTTCTTTCTTTCCTGCAATCTGGGTTAGAAAAAGGGTTGTCGCTCGGCTCCCTGAAAGGACAAGTCTCGGCACTATCCGTCTTTTTTCAGAAGCGTCTAGCACGACTTTCTAAGGTGCGCACGTTCCTACAGGGGGTTTGCCATATCGTTCCCCCGTACAAGCGGCCGTTAGATCCATGGGATCTGAACAGGGTACTAGTTGCCCTCCAGAAGCCGCCCTTCGAGCCTCTGAAGGAGGTTTCACTTTCTAGACTATCACAGAAAGTGGCTTTTCTGGTAGCGATCACATCTCTCCGGAGAGTGTCTGAGCTAGCAGCGCTGTCTTCCAAGGCTCCCTTCCTGGTCTTCCACCAGGACAAGGTAGTGCTGCGCCCCATTCAGGAGTTTCTCCCGAAGGTGGTATCCTCTTTTCATCTTAATCAGGATATCTCTTTGCCTTCGTTTTGTCCTCATGCAGTTCATCGGTATGAGAAGGATTTACATTTGTTAGATCTGGTGAGAGCACTCAGAATCTACATTTCCCGCACGGCGCCCCTGCGCCGTTCGGATGCACACTTTGTCCTTGTCGCTGGTAAGCGCAAAGGGTCGCAGGCTTCTAAGGCCACCCTGGCTCGATGGATCAAAGAACCAATTCTTGAAGCCTACCGTTCTGCGGGGCTTCCGGTTCCATCAGGGCTGAAGGCCCATTCTACCAGAGTCGTGGGTGCGTCCTGGGCATTGCGACACCAGGCTACGGCTCAACAGGTGTGCCAGGCAGCTACCTGGTCGAGTCTGCACACTTTCACCAAACATTATCAGGTGCATACCTATGCTTCGGCGGACGCCAGCCTAGGTAGAAGAGTCCTGCAGGCGGCAGTTGCCTCCCCGTAGGGGAGGGCTGTCTTTGCAGCTCTAACATGAGGTATTTCTTTACCCACCCAGGGACAGCTTTTGGACGTCCCAATCGTCTGGGTCTCCCAATAGAGCGCCGAAGAAGAAGGGAATTTTGTTACTTACCGTAAATTCCTTTTCTTCTAGCTCTTATTGGGAGACCCAGCACCCGCCCTGTTGTCCTTCGGGATTTTTGGTTTGTTTGCGGGTACACATGTTGTTCATGTTGAACGGTTTTCAGTTCTCCGATGTTACTCGGAGTGAATTTGTTTAAACCAGTTATTGGCTTTCCTCCTTCTTGCTTTTGCACTAAAACTGGTGAGCCAGTGATCCCACTGGGGGTGTATAGCCAGAAGGGGAGGGGCCTTACACTTTTTAGTGTAATTGCTTTGTGTGGCCTCCGGAGGCAGTGCTATACACCCAATCGTCTGGGTCTCCCAATAAGAGCTAGAAGAAAAGGAATTTACGGTAAGTAACAAAATTCCCTTCTTTGTGTGCTCTAATATTCTGGATTAAGGCTATGTTCGCACGTTGCGTTTTTTCCCGCGTTTCTGCAGCGTTTTTGGCAGCAGCGTTTTTGGGCAAAAAGGCATGCGTTTTTGTTTTCCAGCAAAGTCTATGGGAAAAGCAGAAATCCTGTCTGCACTTTGCTTTTTTTTCTGCAGCGTTTAATTTGCATATTTGTGGTCAAAAACCATGCTGAAAAAGAAGCAGCATGTCAGTTGTTTTTGCCATTTCTGCAGCGTTTCCTTAACATTGGAGTCAATGAGAAATGGCAAAAAGCAACCAAAATCACAATTCCTGCGTTTTTCATGCTTTTTACCTGCTTTTCAACTGCGTTTTTGGCTCCAAAAACGCATGCTTTTCTGGCCAAAAAGTAATGGGTTCTAATGTTCCTTTACACACACACAATAACCGAAAATTTAAATGTTAAAAAATAATAAACTTTAGCTATTTTTCTGTTAAAATGTGCATAACCACTATTATTACATTAAAATTGATAATTTCCCATATAATTTTATTAAAAGTTTATTTTATACTTTTTTTCTCTTTTTTCATTCTTTTTGACTAATTCAACTTTATTTCTCAGTGTCTTGATCTCAAAAACGCATCTGCAGAAACGCAGGTGAAAACGCAGGTAAAAAGCGCTAAAAACGCACTAAAACGCGGTAAAAACGCATGTGTTTTTAGCGCTAAAAAATGGTCAAAAGCCATTTGGTCAAAAACCAAGGGAAGGAAAACGTGCAGAATAAACTGCAGGTACACCGACGCAACGTGCGCACATAGCCTAAGGGTATAAAAATTAAAAGTTTGAAAATTGCAAAATTACCGCCAAATTTCCAATATTTTCGCAATTGAATGCAAAAAATATTGTTCTAAATTTACCAGTGTCGTGAAGTACAATCACTGGGATCTGTTGAAGCGTTCCAGAGTTATAACCTGTGAAAGTGACACTGGTCTGATATAAAAATATTGGCCTGGTCACGAAGGCAAAAATAGGCTCTTGCGCGCAGGGGTTAAATATTAGTTGTATCATAATAACCATAATGAAATTGTTGTACAATGTTTTTCTCCACTTAAGATAATCATCTTTTTTATTCTTTCCTCATAGGTGCCACACATCAAACGGAGTTATCAAAAAATGAAATTGCTGTAACAGGTATGGTTTTAATTATTAATTTATAATTATAGTTATTATTAAATTTTATTATTTATTAAAATATCAGCTCGGAAAATGACGTGAAATTCTCCCAGGTTAGTATCGCTCTGTGCTCGTGTGATGCGCAGGATTGTGCGAGCTGTGGAAAGTGTTTGTTCGGCTCAAAATTTACTTAAATCCAGCATTAAGAGATGTCTTGTTCATGGAGAATTAAAAAAAAAAACTTACAACACTGCCCACCCACCTCCAGGAATGTTTTGCTTTTAGCCCATAGCAAAACATTTCCGGAGATGGATAGCCGGTGTTGGTTTTTTTTTCTATTAACTCTGGATGTAAGCAAAATTTAAGCTGAACAAACACTTTCCGCAGCTCGCACAATGCATTTCACTGTAAAAAAGAGCACCTAGGGTCTTATCCAGTGTTGAGGAGGGAAAGAAGAAGTAATTGGTGGGCTCACCTGGTTGAAATCGTAATGTGCAAGTAATTATAGGCCTGCTGCAGATCCCAGAGCAATGGAGATGAGAGTTTTGAATATAATCTGAACCTTACTCCATTAAACTATATAAGCACTAACAGGGACGATAGAAGCGTTTTTAGAATTATTTTTTTAAATGCCGTATTGGTGGGGGTAGTCCCAGGTAACTGAACACAATCAACCCTTCCCAACTGCCTTTTTTGATTCACTCTGTCAACTTTACTCGATTAAACTATATAAGCAGTAATAAGGAACGATAGAAGCGGTTTTAGAATTCACCCTTTAAAATGACATTTTGGTGGTGGAAGCACCAAGTAATTGAACATTAAATTGTTAAACACTCTGTTGACCTTACTCCATTAAACTTTATAAGCACTAACCAGCTGAGAGCAGCAATTTTAGAATTCCATCTTTAAAATGGCATTTTGTTTTGTGAAGTAGGTAATTTAACGAAATCAATCATGTCTAAATACCTTTTTAAACTCACTGGACCCCAAACAGATATATCGCCCTGCACTAACATGCTCTAATAGCAGCAGTTATGGAATAATCCCTTTAAAATTTCATCTTCTTTGTAGCAGTAGTGGGTCATTTAAAACAATCAAGGTAGGCTAAATGCCTTTTTACACAAATTGTACCCTAATCAGACATCTCGCCCTGCACTACACTCAGCTTTCAGCAGTCTTGTGATTTAGTCCTGAAATGGCCTGTTTGTTGCATTGTCCAGCAGGTCCTGCCACACACTAAAGGGGGCTTTACACGCTGCGATATCACTACGGAGATATCGTCGGGGTCACCGTGGTTGTGACGCACATCCGGCCTCATTAGCGAGATCGCAGTGTGTGCAGGAGTGTGACTCCTCTGAGCGCCCATAAACGATCGCAAAAGAGGGAAAAATCACCCTGCACTAACATGCTCTAATAGCAGGTATTCTCAGGATGGGGAGCTCCATGTTATGGGGAGCCCCCCAGCCTAACAATATCAGCCAGCAGCCGCCCGGAATTGCCGCATCCATTAGATGCGACAGTCCTGGGACTTTACCCGGCTCATCCCTAATTGCCCTGGTGCGGTAGCAATCGGGGTAATAAGGGGTTAATCATGGCAGGCGTCTATGAGACACCCCAATGATTAACCTGTAGGTGAAAGTAAATAAACACATACACCCGAAAAAATACTTTATTTGGAATAAAAGACAAAAAAAACCCCTCTCTTTCACCATTTTATTAAATTCCCCAAATACTCCTCCAGGTCCGACGTAATCCACAGAGGTCCCACGACGCTATCAGCTCTGCTACATGAAGCTGACAGGAGCGGCAGTAGAACACCGCCGCTCCCGGGAGCTCCATGTAGCAACTGAAGGAAGTCGCGCTGTCAGCGGTGACGTCACTGAGGTAATGGCGGGGCATGTTCGGTGATGATGCGTGCGAGAGTGCCTGCATGTGCGGTGGTGATGCGTGCGAGAGTGCCTGCATGTGCGGTGATGATGCGTGCGATAGTGCCTGTGTGTGCGGTGATGATGGGGGCTGTAGTGCCCATGTGTGTGGTGATGGGGTGGGCGGTAGTGCCGTTTTTTTGTGCGCTGATGATGGGGTCGCTCTCTCAGCATTAAAAAAAAAAAACAAAAAACGTTTTTTACCGGATCCGTCGCATCACTTTTTACACAATCTGAGACGGATCCGTTGCAGCAGGCACAAACTGAATTGTGCCTGATTGCAAAATACTGATGTGTGAAAGCAGCCTTAATGCGTCATCTAATCTACTTGCCTCTGATTGGCCAGTGGCTGCCATTGGACTAGTGCAGATAGAACATAAATAAGACGTTCATCTGAAATAAAGCAGGGAGCAGTGACGGCTGCGGACCCTGCACCAGTCGTGATCGTCAAGGGGTGCACTTGCCTGTGAGCCGCAAGAAGCAGCCTGGGAGCGGCCCGCGGACTGCGTGTTTGAGACCTCCGCTCTTGTGGAAAGGATTTTCTTTGTCGCATCATACTAACGTCTATAAAAAATTCTGCCCTTTGGAATTATACACAAAGCAAAATTAAAAAGGGCTAGCAAACATTGCAATTCTTTCAATGTACATTTTTCTCTAGCTAAAAAATCTATGAATATGAATTTTAGCTTAATTAACATGCGCACGCTGCTTCTTTTTCGTGTTCACAAACTGCAGCCAAAACTGCACCTTGTCAGAAAGAGCCTGGAAATGTCACAAAAAATGTAGGTGCTTTTTTGGTGCGTTTTTGCTGCTTTTTTGGTGCGTTTTTGGCAGCAGTTTTGTCAACAATTGTTTCATGTATTTTTCAGTTCAAACAAGCCCATAATGCTTGTCTTGATCCGGCAAAATTTGCTTGTCCGGCGGCCGGATGGAACGTTGAGGGGAACGTTTTTGTACCCGGCAAAAATACGGGTCTGGTGGGGTGTTTTATAATGATAGCCTATGGACGCCGGATCATATGACGAAAGCCGGCGCCGGTTTCGTTTTTGGGCATGCCCAGACTGTGTGTAAATAGTTTCTCTGTCGGTCAGTCTCTCCCTCCCTCCCTCCTTTATACTCATCAATCACTGGCGCGGCACTGCACGGCTGTCACACTGCTCTGGCGGCTTCTCCTCTTTTGAAAATGCCGGCTGCTCATTATTCCATCACATTTTCCCTGCTTCCCGCGCCCACCGGCGCCTATGATTGGTTGCAGTGCGACGCCCCCCCCCCCCGAGTGACAGGTGTCTCACTGCACCCAATCACAGCAGCCGGTGGGCGTGTCACTATGGCGCATAGAAATAAATAAATAAATTAAAAAAACGCCGTGCGGTCCCCCCAATTTCAATGCCAGACAGATAAAGCCATACGGCTGAAGGCTGGTATTCTCAGGATGGGGAGCTCCACGTTATGGGGAGCCCCCCAGCCTAACAATATCAGTCAGCAGCCGCCCAGAATGGCCGCATCCATTAGATGCGGTTGTTCTGGGACAGTACCCGGCTCTTCCCGATTTGCCCTGGTGCGTTGGCAAATCGGGGTAATAAGGAGTTATTGGCAGCCCATAGCTGCCAATAAGTCCTAGATTAATCATGTCAGGCGTCTCCCCGAGATACCTTCCATGATTAATCTGTAAGTTACAGTAAATAAACACACACTTGAAAAAATCCTTTATTAGAAATAAAAAACACTAACAAATTCCCTCGTTCTCCCATTTAATAAGCCCGACAAAGCCCTCCATGTCCGGCGTAATCCAGGATGGTCCAGCGTCGCTTCCAGCTCTGCTGCATGGAGGTGACCGGAGCAGCAGCAGACACCGCCGCTCCTGTCAGCTCCACACAGCAAATGAAGACAGCCGCGGGATGAACTGATGATGTCATTGAGGTTACCCACGGCCACCGCTGAATCAGCAGCGGTGGCCGCGAGTAACCTCAGTGACAGCTCATCTGATCGCGCGGCTCACCTCATTTGGTGGCTCTGGCAGCTGAAAACATTGATTTTCCCCTCTCGCTGCTGCCGCCGCTGATAGTCACGTCCTCCACATCATCTCCCCTGTGCGTGCACGCTGGAGACAACGGTACTTCGGGGAACACGTGGAGGACGGAACTATGAGCGGCGGCGGCAGCGAGAAGGGGTCCATCATCTCCCCTGTGCGTGCATGCTGGGGACAGCGGTACTTCGGGGAACACGTGGAGGACGGGACTATCAGCGGCAGCGAGAGGGGGATGGACATTGGCAGCTGAAAACATTGATTTTTCCCCTCTCGCTGCCGCCGACGCTGATAGTACCGTCCTCCACGTGTTCCCCGAATACCGTGTCCCCAGCGTGCACGCACAGGGGAGATGATGGACCCCTTCTCGCTGCCGCCGCCGCTGAAAGTCCCGTCCTCCACGTGTTCCCCGAAGTACCGTGTCCCCAGCGTGCACGCACAGGGGAGATGATGGACCCCTCTCGCTGCCGCCGCCGCTGATAGTCCCGTCCTCCACATCATTTCCCCTGTGCGTGCACGCTGGGGACAGTGGTACTTCGGGGAACACGTGGAGGACGGGACTATCAGTGGAAATTTTGGTAATATACTTACCAATTCAATCAGCTTCCTTACATTAATCTGCATACGTTGATACCAGGTCATGTCTTCTGCTGCACTCCAAAGTTCTGCTCCTACACTATTTAGCATGGAACAATGGGGTTTCCACTTGCCTGTTACCTCACTTCCTGACAAATCACCTGCGTTTTTGGTACCAAAAATGCAGGTAAAAGGCAGGTAAAATGCACCACTTTTGATAGCATGCATTGTTCCTGCGTTTTTGATGCCCTCATTGATTTCAATGGGTGACAAATGTTGACAAAAACGCAGGAAGAATGAACATGCTGCATTTTTTTTGTCACAAACTTTTGACAAAAAAACGCTGACAAATAAACTGCAATGTGCGCATGACAAATCTGACTTCTCATAGACTTTGCTTGGAAGTCAAATGTCAGAAAGTTCTGACAACAAAACTGCAGCCAAAAAAGCAGCAAAAAAAGCAGCGTGCGCATGTAGCCTAAGGCTATGTGCGCACTAGGCGTTTTTGCCGCGTTTTTAGCGGCGTTTTTTACCGCGTTTTTGTGCTGAAAACGCAGTGACATTGCTTCCCCAGCAATGTCAATGGGTTTTCAGAAGTGCTGTCCTCACACAGCGTTTTTTTTTAGCTGCGTTTTTGTGGTGACCACAAAAACGCAGCATGTCAATTATTTCTGCGTTTTCCACTGCGTTTTTCACTCATTGAATTCAATGAGATGTTAAAAACGCAATGAATAACGCATATAGCCGCGTTTCTATGACTAAAAACGCAGCTATACACGCAAGGGGTGGGCACTACAGTGACGTGTACAGGAAGAGGATTCCTTCTGTTGGTAAACACAGAAGCATGAATCCTCCCGGTACCGTCACCGCTGCCTCCACCTCCCGTCCGGTGCATGTCAGCTCCGTGCGGCGCCATGTCTGGGCGGGAGGTGGAGGCAGCGGCGAAAACCAAAGTGAACAGTAGAAAAAAAAAATGTCATATACTCACCTGTCTGCAGGGTCCGGTGCCATGCCCGCTCCCAGCTCCTCCCGGTCCCGCCGCTCTGGCTGTGTGCAGTCTCCCCGGGGCAGGACCTTGCTTGCAGGACCTGGCTGTGGATCACCTGATGCAGTCACCTGACGCATCAGCTGATCGTAGTCTCGCCGGCTTTTTCGGCCGGCTATCAGCTGATCCTGCTGTCAGGGGACTTCATCAGCTGATCACCGGCAGCTCTTGCAGCGATCGTATAGGATCAGACTCCTGTCCAATCGATCGCTCCAGGAGCTGCCGGTAATCACCACAGCACATAAGTGAGTATGTATTTTTTTTTTTTTTCTACTGATGCATCTGCTGATTGTGTAAACAGCTTTTATACAATCAGCTGATGTGTGATGTGATTCAGGCACTTGATCCTGACACATCATCTGATCGCTTTGCCTTCCAGCAAACCGATCAGATGATATTGGATCCTGATTGGACGGCGCGGGACCCTAACCCAGGATTACTGCGGAGGGGGGTTTATTTCAATAAAGATGGAGTCACTAATTGTGTTGTGTTTTATTTCTAATAAAAATATTTTTCTGTGTTGTGTTTTTTTTTTATCATTACTAGAAATTCATGGTGGCCATGTCTAATATTGGCGTGACACCATGAATTTCGGGCTTAGGGCTAGCTGATAATATACAGCTAGCCCTAACTCCATTATTACCTAGCTCGCCACACGTCACCAGGGCAGCTAGAAGAGTTGGATACAGCGCCAGAAGATGGCGCTTCTATGAAAGCGCCATTTTCTGGGGTGGCTGCGGACTGCAATTCGCAGTGGGGGTGCCCAGAAAGCATGGGCACCCTGCACTGTGGATTCCAATCCCCAGCTGCCTAGTTGTACCCGGCTGGACTCAAAAATTAGGCGAAGCCCACGTCATTTTTTTTTTTAATTATTTCATGAAATAATTAAAAAAAAAAGGGCTTCTCTATATTTTTGGTTCCCAGCCGGGTACAAATAGGCAGCTGGGGGTTGGGGGCAGCCCGTACCTGCCTGCTGTACCCGGCTAGCATACAAAAATATGGCGAAGCCCATGTCATTTTTTTTTTCTTTTTGGGCAAAAAACTGCATACAGTCCTGGATGGAGGATGCTGAGACTTGTAGTTCTGCAGCTGCTGTCTGCTCTCCTGCATACACTAGTGAATGGAGGATGCTGAGACTTGTAGTTCTGCAGCTGCTGTCTGCTCTCCTCCATACACTAGTGAATGGAGGATGCTGAGACTTGTAGTTCTGCAGCTGCTGTCTGCTCTCCTCCATACACTAGTGAATGGAGGATGCTGAGACTTGTAGTTCTGCAGCTGCTGTCTGCTCTCCTGCATACACTAGTTCTGCAGCTGTCTGCTCTCCTGCATACAATGAACATTTTGAAGAAGGAAATGACATCAGACCTTTTTTTTTTTTTTTTTTTTCATCAACAATCTTTAATGGCATTGTGCACTGATTAAAAACGCAGTGAGCAAAAACGCAGCAAAAAACGCACCAAATCGCGGCAAAAACGCATGCGTTTTTGCCGCGTTTTTTTAGCCGCGGGTGCGTTTTTTAGACAAAAACGCACATAAAAACGCAGCGTGAAAAAAACGCCTAGTGCGCACATAGCCTAATGCAGGAAGTGTTCACTCCATCTGAGCTGAGTCTATAATAAGGCTATGTGCACACTAGAAAAAGGATTTTTCTCAAGAAAATTTCTTAAGAAATTTCTTGAGAGTGAAGGATTAGCGCACCTGCGTTTTTACCGCGATTTGGTGCGTTTTTGGTGCGTTTTTACCGCTGGTTGCTCCCTGCGTTATTGTGCCATTATCTATGGCAAATAACGCAGTTAGCTGCAGAAAAGAAGTGACATGCTCATTCTTTTTCTTAAGAAAATCTACTGAAAGAATTTTCTTAAGAAGAAAACGCAGTGTGTGCACAGCTAATTTTTTTTGCCATAGGTTTTGCTGGGGAATGTCTGCAGAAAGGTTACAAGAATTTCTCAAGAAATTTCTGCAGCAAAAAAGCACCAAAAACGCAGGTAAAAAACGCAGTGTGTGAACATAGCCTACTAACTAAAAACCCAAGTTGACAACAAGGTTGTACAGTTTTCTTTACAGCTAACAGAATTCCAAAGTAATTTGCTAATGTGCCGCCCTGGCAAAACCAGGGTGGCACAGAGGACTTCATCTACCACAGGGGTGCAGGACTCACTCCTCCTTGGTAAATCCACCTGATCCCACACTGGTACAATCCAACAGACCCCCCCCCCTCCCCCTAGAACAGTAGGGATGCCCACTCAGGGGATATGAAGTGTCTTGGGAGGAAACAAGTAGTTGGAAGTAAGTGGAGAGCAGAGCAAAGCAGACAGGGGTTGCAGCTCCTGGGCTGCTGTGGCAGCGTGCAGTGTGAGCCAAGTTCTGGGAGCCGAAGTGAGGAGTAAGCTCAGGGAACTGAAGTGGAAAGTGAGTTCCGGGACCGCTGGAACGAGTTGCTCTAGGAAGGAACCCGAAGTGGACCGGGGCAGGGTAGTGGCCCGCCGGTATTGTGAGTGGGAATCCGGACTAGTGCAGGGAAGTTTACTTCCCCCGTTCCAAGCA
This sequence comes from Anomaloglossus baeobatrachus, assembly GCF_048569485.1. Lineage (NCBI taxonomy): Eukaryota > Metazoa > Chordata > Amphibia > Anura > Aromobatidae > Anomaloglossus > Anomaloglossus baeobatrachus. The sequence goes on along the minus strand of NC_134355.1, from coordinate 157,961,777 downwards.
GAGGAGTTAGGCCTAAGCCACACGGCGAGAAAAATCGGTGCGAGTGGAGTGCAATAAAATATCGCATTCTCCTTGGACCAGCGCACATGAGCGATTATTTTCTCAGCCCTAATCGGACCGAGAAAACAATCGCAGCATGCTGCAATTGTAAGGTGAGACCCTTTTCTCTCGCACCCATTCAAGTGAATGGGGCGAGAGAAAAATCGCACTGCACTAACGGTACTCCGGTGTACCGCGCGTGCAGAGCGAGAATGGCAATAGCCGGCTACGGAGGAGAGAGGGAGAGAAATCCCTCCCCTCCTCCGTGCCGGCCCGCCCCTGTGCAGTGCTGGTCCGCCCTTCCGCATTGCCAGCCCGCCCCCCGCAGCTGAGGTCCGCTCGCAGGGTCGTACCTCAGACGCAGGCACGCTCGCATGACACTCGGCTCCTGCTGTGCTTCCAGCGCGAGCCGAGTCTCATGCGAGCATCGCAGTAGTGCCCCGTGTGGCCTCAGCCTTAAAGTGACTTTCAACTGTGCGCAGGAGAAAGGGCTCTGCTTCATTGTACCGGGTGTGGGATCTGAGCACCACCCACCAAAGGCCCACGGACACCGGCAATTTCTGGTTTACCTTACGGACTTGTGTGAAGTTACTGCGTCATCCTCAGAGTGAGTACACCAGTCCCCTCCGGTCCAATCCTGCGGACGGCGTTCCACTGTGCTATCCCTGCCACCACCACAACTCCCAACTGCGCCCCGGGACTACACCTCCCCTACCCGTGGAGGGGATATCACCTTGCTGCCCCCACACCATCGGTCCCGGACGCCTGCCCCGAGAGGCAGCGGCGGTGCCACCATCCCATCACCGCAACCCATGTCACAGACAATCTCCTCTGTAAATACCCCCCTCTTTCACTGTGTAAGTGGACGGGCGGTTGCACGAGCCCCGGGTCCGGTCACCACTCGAGCCCCAGACACGATCCCAGATCCAAGCGCCACTTGAGCAGCCCCGGTTGCCGCAGCGGCACCCATCCGCGACACTAAAGGCCCCGCCACATGCGCCGATATATCGTGCGATCGCAAGAGCGATCGCACACGCCCCCGTCATGTATGCGTCACGGGAAATTCATTGCCCATGGCGCACAATGTCGTTAACCCCCGTCACATGTACTTACCTCCCTAATGACGTCGCTGTGGGCGGCGAACATCCTCTTCCTGAAGGGGGTGGGACGTTCGGCGTCATAGCGACGTCACACAGCGGCTGCCCAATAGAAGCGTAGGGGCAGAGATGAGCGGGACGTAACATCCCGCCCACCTCCTTCCTTCTGCATTGCCGGCGGGACGCAGGTAAGCTGTGTTCGTCGTTCCCGGGGTGTCACACATAGTGATGTGTTGTGCCTCAGGAACGATGAACAACCGGCGCACAGAAGGAGGAATGACATTATGAAAATGAACGATGTGTCAACGAGCAACGATAAGGTGAGTATTATTGCTCGTTAACAGTCGTTCGGAGATGTAACACGCTACGAAATCTCTAACGATGCCGGATGTGCGTCGCAAACTCTGTGACCCAGACGACATATCGTTAGCTATATCGTAGCGTGTGACGGGGCCTTAAGTCTTGTAATTTAGCCATTAAACCGTACTAGGATCAGATTCAGCAGGACCAATGAACAGTAAATTGTCCAGATAATGCAACACCCTCCAAAATCACATTTATGTTTCAAAACCAATTGAAGAAAAGTAGAAAAAGCTTTGAAAAAATAACATAACGAAAAACCCATGAGGAAATGAAATCCAAGTGAACGAAGGGAAACCTGTCACCAGGATTTTCCCTTATATCCTGCGGCCCCCACCAGTGAGCTCCTATATACAGCATACTAGAATCCTGTATATAACAGCCCAGGCCGCTCTGTAGAACTTAAAAAACCCTTCATTATACTCACCTATGGGGCGGTCCAGTCCAATGGATGTCACTGCTCTCGGTCCGGGGCCTCCTCCATCTTGGTCAGTCGCCTTCCTCCTTCCCAGCCCCGTGTGCAAAGCAAAGTGAATATACTAAGAACATAAGAGGAGAACTACATATATTAGAGAGAGGCTTGAAAGATGTTAGTGAAAATGCATGTTAGAAAGTGTATGGTGAAAGCGGAGTGTGCTTGTAACGTAAGTGCAATATGATGGAAGGGCATAATAATATATAAGCAGCAATTATAGAACACAAACACAAAGAAGACATTTGAATCTTAATAAAAAGCATTTATAAAGTGCATAATGCCCATATTATATTGTAAACAGAAATATGAAGTACAAAGTATAAGGACACATGCCACAAGGCAAATAAAAAAATGCAAAAAATAAATGAATGGGTAACTACTGTATATTAATATTAACCTGTTCATGACTGCCGATGGTAAATCAATGTTTGCGCTTGCTCGGTTTTGTGCAGCACCAACATTTATTCACAGTCTGTGGCCAAGATGAGGTCGCAACCCCTGCGCGCTACAATTGCTGGGTTTCTGGTGAAGAACGGTACTTCAGACGAGAGACATCATCGGGACCTGATGATGTTAACCCTTTGCAATCTTCTATATGCCACAATCAATTGCGATTGCAACACATAGAAGTCAGAATCAGTGCGCTCTTTCTCTTACCTCTCCGGCTCCTCATGACATGATCACAGGGGAGCTGAGGGTTGTCAGCCGAACGTCACATGATGACCTCTGCGCCTGTCAGGCCCAGCCTGCAGCAGGGTCTGACAGGCGATCTGACAGTATCATGCATTACCATGCTTTAGTTTATGTGCAGATTTTAGGAAGTTATCACTTTTGGGTATTTTCTGTCACCTAGGCCCCTGAAAGTCACTTCAAATCTGATGTTGTCCCTAAAACAACGGTTTTGTAAATTTTGTTGGGAAAATGAGAAATTGCTGATAAACTTTGAACCCTTCTAACTTCCAAACAAAAAAGAAAAATGATATTTCAAAAATTGCGCTGATGTAAAGTAGACATATGGGAAATATTAATTATTATCTATTTTGTGTGCTCTAATATTCTGGATTAAGGGTATAAAAATTAAAAGTTTGAAAATTGCAAAATTACCGCCAAATTTCCAATATTTTCGCAATTGAATGCAAAAAATATTGTTCTAAATTTACCAGTGTCGTGAAGTACAATCACTGGGATCTGTTGAAGCGTTCCAGAGTTATAACCTGTGAAAGTGACACTGGTCTGATATAAAAATATTGGCCTGGTCACGAAGGCAAAAATAGGCTCTTGCGCGCAGGGGTTAAATATTAGTTGTATCATAATAACCATAATGAAATTGTTGTACAATGTTTTTCTCCACTTAAGATAATCATCTTTTTTACTCTTTCCTCATAGGTGCCACACATCAAACGGAGTTATCAAAAAATGAAATTGCTGTAACAGGTATGGGTTTTAATTATTAATTTATAATTATAGTTATTATTAAATTTTATTATTTATTAAAATATCAGCTCGGAAAATGACGTGAAATTCTCCCAGGTTAGTATCGCTCTGTGCTCGTGTGATGCGCAGGATTGTGCGAGCTGTGGAAAGTGTTTGTTCGGCTCAAAATTTACTTAAATCCAGCATTAAGAGATGTCTTGTTCATGGAGAATTAAAAAAAAAAACTTACAACACTGCCCACCCACCTCCAGGAATGTTTTGCTTTTAGCCCATAGCAAAACATTTCCGGAGATGGATAGCCGGTGTTGGTTTTTTTTTCTATTAACTCTGGATGTAAGCAAAATTTAAGCTGAACAAACACTTTCCGCAGCTCGCACAATGCATTTCACTGTAAAAAAGAGCACCTAGGGTCTTATCCAGTGTTGAGGAGGGAAAGAAGAAGTAATTGGTGGGCTCACCTGGTTGAAATCGTAATGTGCAAGTAATTATAGGCCTGCTGCAGATCCCAGAGCAATGGAGATGAGAGTTTTGAATATAATCTGAACCTTACTCCATTAAACTATATAAGCACTAACAGGGACGATAGAAGCGTTTTTAGAATTCTTTTTTTAAATGCCGTATTGGTGGGGGTAGTCCCAGGTAACTGAACACAATCAACCCTTCCCAACTGCCTTTTTTGATTCACTCTGTCAACTTTACTCGATTAAACTATATAAGCAGTAATAAGGAACGATAGAAGCGGTTTTAGAATTCACCCTTTAAAATGACATTTCTTCGGCGCTCTATTGGGAGACCCAGACGATTGGGTGTATAGCACTGCCTCCGGAGGCCACACAAAGCAATTACACTAAAAAGTGTAAGGCCCCTCCCCTTCTGGCTATACACCCCCAGTGGGATCACTGGCTCACCAGTTTTCTGCTTTGTGCGAAGGAGGTCAGACATCCACGCATAGCTCCACTGTTTGTAGTCAGCAGTAGCTGCTGGCTCTATCGGATGGAAGAAAAGAGGGCCCATATAGGGCCCCCAGCATGCTCCCTTCTCACCCGCGGTTGGTGCTTGTAAGGTTGAGGTACCTATTGCTGGTACGGAGGCTGGAGCCCACATGCTGTTTTCCTTCCACATCCCCTTAGGGCTCTGTGGAAGTGGGATCTTGCCGGCCCCCAAGCCCTGGGGCCGGGCTCCATCCACAGACCCATAGAACCTGCTGGATTTGGAGCGGGAGTGCCGTTCAGGGACAAGGCCCTGCAACTTTCAGGTACTCTGTGTCCCCGGCAGGCACGGACACTCTCAGGGCCTGCTGAGCGTTGTAGTGCGCCGGGGACAGTGGCGCTGTACGCTGGGGGTTAGGTCACTGCAGCTTTGCTGAGTGACGTTGTGTATTGGGAACTACTGCGCCGACCGCTCCTGGAGCGGCGGCGCAGCTGCGACTTATGGTGCGCCGGGGGCTTTGCGCCGACCGCGCTTTTACGGCGGCGGCGCTTCTAACTTTAGCCCCCGGCTTCTGCGGCCTAGCGCCGCTTCGTTCCCGCCCCCACCCTGTCAATCAGGGTAGGGGAGAGACGCTGCTCAATTGGCAGCGCCGAGGGCTGGAGCTTTATTTACATGCTCCAGCCCTCTCACTAGGCACAGGGGGAAGCAGACTTCCCGCTCTTCGTCGGTGTACGCCCAGGGCCCGCCCCCCCTCTCCACAAGGACGCCGGCAGCCATTACACATGCGATCTGGCTGGGGAGAGGCAGCAGGCTCTGGGAGACCCAGACTAGAGGGATTTCTGGCGACCACACACCGCTCCTAAGCGGGCGGTAAGCTGCACAGTAGTGCTGGCCCCACTAGTGCCTCAGTGATATATAGTGTACTTTTGTCTTGGTACCATATATATATATATATATATATATAGTTGCACTGTAGGTCGCTTCTTGGCTGGACACCCTGTACTGCTCTGAGGAGGCAGCAACATGTCATCCGCAAAACGCAAGGCTGCCAAGGCACGGGCTGTGTGCACTGTTTGTACTGCATGTGGGGCTGATCTACCGGCAGGCTCCAATGATTCACATTGTGTGCAATGTTCAGTCCCAGTGGCACTTCGTCAGCCAGAGCCTATTGTGGTGGTAGCCCAGGCAGCGACGCCTGTGAACCCTGCCCCGGTGACGGGGACAGACTTTGCAGTGTTTGCTGATAAAATGTCTGAGGCTATGACAAAAATCCTGGAGACCTTGCAGGCCAGGCCAGTTCCTCAGACCATGGACACTGCTGTGGCTATGCTCTCTGGTCCCCCTCAGTTGGAACTAATCCGTACTTCAAGGGGGTCTCAAGCATCACAAGCTGAAGTCTCTGACTCAGAAGACAGTCCCAGGCAGCCTAAGCGAGCTCGCTGGGAAAGACCCTCCACGTCATCACACTGCTCAGGGTCTCAGCGAGAAGAATCTCTCTGTGATGAGACTGAAGAAGGTGATCAGGATTCTAATCCTGAGGCCCCTCTCAATCTGGATGCCCCTGAGGGTGACGCCATGGTTAATGACCTTATATCGGCAATTAATAGACTGTTGGATATTTCTCCCCCAGCTCCTTCAGCAGAGGAGGCAGCTGCACAGCAGGAGAAGTTCCATTTCCTGTATCCCAAGCGTAAATTAAGTGCTTTTTTGGACCACTCTGACTTCAGAGAATCAATCCAGAAGCACGACGCTCATCCAGACAAGCGTTTCTCTAAACGTTCTAAGGATACCCGTTATCCTTTTCCCTCTGAAGTAGCCAAACGCTGGACCCAGTGCCCAAAGGTGGATCCCCCAATTTCCAAGCTTGCGGCTAGATCTATAGTCGCAGTAGAGGATGGCGCTTCACTTAAAGATGCCAACGACAGACAGATGGACCTTTGGTTGAAATCTGTCTATGAAGCTATCGGCGCGTCGTTTGCTCCAGCATTCGCGGCCGTGTGGGCACTCCAAGCTATTTCAGCTGGTTTAGCACAGGTGGATGCTATCATACATCCAGCAGTGACACAGGTGGCGTCCCTAACTTCGCAAATGTCTGCGTTTGCGACCTATGCTATCAATGCTGTCCTAGAATCTACGAGCCGTACCTCTATGGCGGCCGCCAATTCTGTGGTTTTGCGCAGAGCCTTATGGTTAAAGGACTGGAAAGCAGATGCTGGTTCCAAAAAATGCTTAACCAGCTTGCCATTATCTAGAGACAGACTGTTTGGTGAGCCATTGGCTGAAATCATAAAACAGTCCAAGGGTAAGGACTCTTCCTTGCCACAGCCCAGAGCAAGTAAACCTCAACAGAAAAAGTGGCAGTCGAGGTTTCGGTCCTTTCGAGGCTCGGGCAAGCCCCAATTCTCCTCGTCCAAAGGGACTCAGAAAGGACAAGGGAGCTCAGATTCCTGGCGGGCTCACTCACGCCCCAGGAAAGCAAATGGAGGAACCGCTTCCAAGGCGGCTACCTCATGACTTTCGGCCTCCTCCCTCCGCATCCTCGGTCGGTGGCAGGCTCTCCCGCTTTTGCGACATTTGGCTGTCACAGGTCAAAGACCGGTGGGTAACAGACATTTTGTCTCGCGGGTACAGAATCGAGTTCAGTTCTCGGCCTCCACTTCGGTTCTTCAGAACCTCCCCACACCCCAACCGAGCAGATGCCCTGCTGCAGGCGGTGGACTCTCTAAGAGCAGAAGGAGTCGTGATCCCGGTCCCCCCTCTGGAACGGGGGCGAGGATTTTACTCCAATCTCTTTGTGGTTCCAAAAAAGGACGGCTCCTTCCGTCCTGTTCTGGACCTAAAACTGCTCAACAAGCATGTGAACGCCAGGCGGTTCCGGATGGAATCCCTCCGCTCAGTCATTGCCTCAATGTCCCAAGGAGATTTCCTAGCATCAATAGACATCAAAGATGCTTATCTCCACGTGCCGATTGCTACGGAGCACCAACGCTTTCTGCGCTTCGTGATAGGAGACGAACACCTTCAGTTCGTGGCTCTGCCATTTGGTCTGGCGACAGCCCCCCGGGTGTTCACCAAGATCATGGCAGCAGTGGTAGCAGTCTTGCACTCTCACGGACACTCTGTGATCCCTTACTTGGACGATCTACTGGTCAAGGCACCCTCTCAGGAGGCATGCCAACTCAGCCTGAGTTTTGCACTGGAGACTCTCCAGGCGTTCGGGTGGATCATCAACTTCCCAAAGTCAAATCTGTCACCGACCCAATCACTAACGTATCTTGGCATGGAGTTTCATACTCTATCAGCGATAGTGAAGCTTCCGCTGAGCAAGCAGCGGTCACTACAGACAGGGGTGCAGGCTCTCCTTCAAAGTCAGTCGCACTCCTTAAGACGCCTCATGCACTTCCTCGGGAAGATGGTGGCGGCAATAGAGGCGGTTCCGTTTGCGCAGTTTCATCTGCGTCCACTTCAATGGGACATTCTCCGCCAATGGGACGGGAGGTCGACATCCCTGGACAGGAAAGTCTCCCTTTCCCAAACGGCCAAGGACTCTCTACAGTGGTGGCTCCTGTCCACCTCATTATCACAGGGAAGATCCTTCCTACCACCGTCCTGGGCGGTGGTCACGACAGACGCGAGTCTGTCAGGGTGGGGAGCAGTGTTTCTTCACCACAGGGCTCAGGGTACGTGGACTCAGCAGGAGTCCAGCCTTCAGATCAATGTTCTGGAAATCAGAGCAGTGTATCTTGCCCTTCTAGCCTTCCAGCAGTGGCTGGAAGGGAAGCAGATCCGAATTCAATCGGACAACTCCACAGCGGTGGCATACATCAATCACCAAGGGGGGACTCGCAGTCGGCAAGCCTTCCAGGAAGTCCGGCGGATTCTGATGTGGGTGGAAGCCACGGCCTCCACCATATCCGCAGTTCACATCCCCGGCGTAGAAAACTGGGAAGCAGACTTCCTCAGTCGCCAGGGCATGGACGCAGGGGAATGGTCCCTTCACCCGGACGTGTTTCAGGAAATCTGCCGCCGATGGGGAAGGCCGGACGTCGACCTGATGGCGTCCCGGCACAACAACAAGGTCCCAACCTTCATGGCACGGTCTCGCGATCAAAGAGCCCTAGCAGCAGACGCCCTAGTGCAAGATTGGTCGCAGTTCCGGCTCCCTTATGTGTTTCCACCTCTGGCACTCTTGCCCAGAGTGCTACGCAAGATCAGATCCGACTGCAGCCGCGTCATACTCGTCGCCCCAGACTGGCCAAGGAGGGCGTGGTATCCGGATCTGTGGCATCTCACGGTCAGCCAACCGTGGGCACTTCCAGACCGACCAGACTTACTGTCCCAGGGGCCGTTTTTCCATCGGAATTCTGCGGCCCTGAACCTGACTGTGTGGCCATTGAATCCTGGATCCTAGCGTCTTCAGGATTATCCCAAGGGGTCGTTGCCACCATGAGACAGGCTAGGAAGCCCACGTCTGCTAAGATCTACCACAGAACGTGGAGGATATTCTTATCCTGGTGCTCTGCTCAGGGAGTGTCTCCCTGGCCATTTGCATTACCTACCCTTCTTTCTTTCCTGCAATCTGGGTTAGAAAAAGGGTTGTCGCTCGGCTCCCTGAAAGGACAAGTCTCGGCGCTATCCGTCTTTTTTCAGAAGCGTCTAGCACGACTTTCTAAGGTGCGCACGTTCCTACAGGGGGTTTGCCATATCGTTCCCCCGTACAAGCGGCCGTTAGATCCATGGGATCTGAACAGGGTACTAGTTGCCCTCCAGAAGCCGCCCTTCGAGCCTCTGAAGGAGGTTTCACTTTCTAGACTATCTCAGAAAGTGGCTTTTCTGGTAGCGATCACATCTCTCCGGAGAGTGTCTGAGCTAGCAGCGCTGTCTTCCAAGGCTCCCTTCCTGGTCTTCCACCAGGACAAGGTAGTGCTGCGCCCCATTCAGGAGTTTCTCCCGAAGGTGGTATCCTCTTTTCATCTTAATCAGGATATCTCTTTGCCTTCGTTTTGTCCTCATGCAGTTCATCGGTATGAGAAGGACTTACATTTGTTAGATCTGGTGAGAGCACTCAGAATCTACATTTCCCGCACGGCGCCCCTGCGCCGTTCGGATGCACTCTTTGTCCTTGTCGCTGGTAAGCGCAAAGGGTCGCAGGCTTCTAAGGCCACCCTGGCTCGATGGATCAAAGAACCAATTCTTGAAGCCTACCGTTCTGCGGGGCTTCCGGTTCCATCAGGGCTGAAGGCCCATTCTACCAGAGCCGTGGGTGCGTCCTGGGCATTGCGACACCAGGCTACGGCTCAACAGGTGTGCCAGGCAGCTACCTGGTCGAGTCTGCACACTTTCACCAAACATTATCAGGTGCATACCTATGCTTCGGCGGACGCCAGCCTAGGTAGAAGAGTCCTGCAGGCGGCAGTTGCCTCCCCGTAGGGGAGGGCTGTCTTTGCAGCTCTAACATGAGGTATTTCTTTACCCACCCAGGGACAGCTTTTGGACGTCCCAATCGTCTGGGTCTCCCAATAGAGCGCCGAAGAAGAAGGGAATTTTGTTACTTACCGTAAATTCCTTTTCTTCTAGCTCTTATTGGGAGACCCAGCACCCGCCCTGTTGTCCTTCGGGATTTTTGGTTTGTTTGCGGGTCCACATGTTGTTCATGTTGAACGGTTTTCAGTTCTCCGATGTTACTCGGAGTGAATTTGTTTAAACCAGTTATTGGCTTTCCTCCTTCTTGGT
>NC_134355.1:157516709-157644209 GCF_048569485.1 Anomaloglossus baeobatrachus | reverse complement strand
GGCAAAACAATGCATAATCGGTGTGATGAGCGGCCTTCCTGCAGACATTCTCCTAGGCAATGATGTGGGAGATATACAATGTCAATTTGTGGGTGCAGGAAGCAGAGTTGAAGTGAAGGAGGATACAAACTGGGGCCGAACATTCAACCCTACATCTTCATCATACACTAAAGAACCTGGAGCCAACACCCAAAATGCAGACGGATTGTCCAGACAAGAAGAGCCCTGAGTCAGGTCCACCATGTTTACGTGTACTTGACAAGCGACCTGTTGAGGTCACTAGTCTGTACACAAATTGAGAGGGGAAGGAATTGTAACAGTGTGTCCCTCCCCCGCCTGTGCTCATGGTGTAATAGTCTGTCTCTCCTTGACTGTCCTGTATGTACAACTGGTGGGGGATTGTTTGTTATTCTCAGCATGGGACTTCTCCAACCACAACTTGGTTAACAGAACAGAGCCAGGACGTTCAGTCCATTCATGTATCAAATGTCAAGGGGGAGGTGTGCCCACCTTAGGCTCTGATCACTGGAGAGAAGAACAATAAGACCCATGTTAGTTCAGTTAGTTGGATCTCGGCTGGAGAAGGATTAGGATATATAGCTGAGGCTGAATCCTAGAGCCAGTGTATGGACTATGGGACATTGAGGATCAGCTGCCATGCTGCTGGATTTAGGGAACGCATTTGAGGACTGTTGCATTCTCCTTGGCGTCAGATTGCCCCAGATCTGTTTCCTTTGTGTGGACTCTAAAGAACCATTTGGATATTTGATGTTTTATGTTCCCTGCCTCATTAATTCTTGTTGGATTGTTCATCGGTCTGGTGTCCCTTACTGGTCTGTCGCATACCCCATCACATCACACCCACAGGGGCGTGATACCACGGAAATATGCAGACGTCCATAGGGCAAGGCGCTGCCCCTGTGTCCACATTCCCTGCTATTTACATACGAAATATGAAGGTAATAAAATGTTTTTTATTACTTTCATATTATACAATTTTATAACTCAGGGATGAGTAGAGAGGTGTAATTAGGGCACATATGCGTCTGCTGATAGGTCAGAACGCATTTTCTAGGTGACAGGTGCCCTTTAATGGTCACGACTGATGACAATAGGACTGATGACAATAGGACATGCTCCGAGTCTTCTGGACCAAAAACAAGGACCTGTTTATAAGACATGCGTATATGGCTAAATTAAATCCTATGGGTTAACAACAACAGCATCAGGAAGTCCCACACGGATGTGTTAATATAGGAACAGGAATTATTTTTTTTTTTAACCATTTTCACTTTTTTTGTGGGTAACAAATCTCAGCAAATGGGTGGGGAATAAAACTGGTGTGACAGAGGCAAGTGAAAAGCTTCCCCATGCCAAAAGCACTGCAGCCCTTATATTGATTCAGATGGCAGACTTGTCTTTGCAAGAGCAACGTGCACATATTCACAATTTGGGGGTGACATCTTGGTAACACATCCACTTTGCTGACACATCCACTTTAACAAGAGGTCTCTGTGATGAATTATCCTATAAATTGATATACTCTTCAGGAGAATTATGTCTCTTCAGCGAGAAAGCTTAGTAGTAGTTTATTGGACACTTCTTACTATCGGACCTGTTTTGCGGGTACTTTTCCTAAGGGGCACTTTGCACACTGCGACATCGCAGGTGCGATGTCGGTGGGGTCAAATTGAAAATGACGCACTTCCGGCATCGCATGCGACATCGCAGTGTGTAAAGAAAGGCTGGATGATACGATTAACGAGCGCAAAAGCGTCGTAATCGTATCATCGGTGCAGCGTCGGCGTAATCCATGATTACGCTGACGCGACGGTCCGATGTTGTTCCTCGCTCCTGCGGCATCACACATCGCTGTGTGTGAAGTCGCAGGAGCGAGGAACGTCTCCTACCGGCCTCACTGCGGCTTCCTTAGGATATGCGGAAGGAAGGAGGTGGGCAGGATGTTTACATCCTGCTCATCTCCGCCCCTCCGCTCTGATTGGCTGCCTGCCGTGTGACGTCGCAGTGACGCCGCACGACCCGCCCCCTTAACAAGGAGGCGGGTCGCCGGCCACAGGGACGTCGCACGGCAGGTGAGTGTGTGTGTGAAGCTGGCGTAGCGATAACTTTCGCTACGCCAGCTATCACCACATATCGCTGCTGCGACGGGGGCGGGCACTATCGCACTCGGCATCGCAGCATCGGCCTGCGATGTCGTAGTGTGCAAAGCCCGCCTAAGGGAAGAACCGGTGTCATCATATTGAAATAATGTTTTACTGCCTAGATTATCACGGTAAAATCATACATCTAAAGGCTCTGTCACACACAGAGATAAATATTTGGCAGATCTGTGGTTGCAGTGAAATCATGGACATATTGTTCAATTTGTACACAGCCACAAACCTGGCACTGATTGTCCACAATTTCATTGCAACCACAGATCTGCCGCAGATTTATCTCTGTGTGTGACAGGGCCTTTATTGTATAGCAGGAAAAATGTCCATGTTCACACAACACAATTCTGCTATATTCCTTTGCCCCACATTTTTAATGTGGTACCCTTCATGTGCCAGTATGTAGCATCATATATGTGGGAAAATATATATTGGGATAACTATGAATTGTATAGTATCTGGGATTTAGTGGGATACCTTTTTTGGATATGATGATCCTCTAGGGTGTTCCAAAATCGGTGATGCTAGGCATGTATATTACCAAATTGCTCACCTTGAATATAAATGATGATGTATTATGAGGGGGTACCCACTATAAGTACCGTGGGGAAGGGGGAAGTGTATGATGACTATTCTCTACATTATAATCTGACATTTGGTGTAGCTGATTAATTGAAATAAGGCTGAGTGCTATTGATTTCAATTTTATTATAAACATTACCATCCAATGGAAACTGTGGGGCTAGTAGACATTAGGGCTATATGTCTCACGGAACTGCTGTGGCAGTATGACATGCCATAATGATTTTTATCTAACATAGCTGGCCGCAACTATGAAGCTGTGCACACTCGGTGCTAGTATGAGTGTGACTCCTGCTGTGACCGCGCTGATCTGGTATGCTGGGAGCTGGCAAGGCGCCTGCCGCTGCTGCGCATGCACTGGTTGGCATGGTAGGTGGACTTGCACACACATGCGGGCATTGACTGCATAGGTGCCGGGTACGGCAATCTTGGTGGCCAGCTGGAAGGAAGATGGGTTACAGAGTGGGCCTGACAGGACTGCACATTTACCAATTTGAGTCATGCAATTGGCCTTAAAACAACATGTGACTCATCAGGCACCATTTTTAAATGCATCACCACGAACCAATAGCCACACTCCTTGAAAAAGCAGTTGTTTCTGAAACGCGTATTGGGGAGGTAGATGTGTGACTTTGTCGCACAATGGGTAAATAGTCATTTCATTTACCTTGTCCTTTGTCTGTCTTGTATATCTCTAGCTATTAGCATCAATTTACTGTGAAATGTAATTCAGTGGTACAAAGTGCATTATGTATTGACACCTTGTGAGAGGTTTAGTATACATACACTGGGGATGGGATGCCCTCCTGTGGGTGCAATTCCATATTATGTTGTGCCCTGACACATTGTTAATTGTGATAAACTATTGTATACACTTCTAACCATTGTCATTCATATGGACATATGACCATCAGACTGAATACTTATCTAATCAACTTACAATTTAAGATAATATGCCTTCGTGGCCTTATATGACTATGGTAAACTGCATTGACATTATGCTATTTGTGAAAAAATTATATCCACTTTCTTGATCATTGTCAACCGTATAGACAGTGTCACAGTCATCTCTTGTTGAGTTTTGTGACAGGCTCTGGTTTGGGCTCCCTTTCATACCATCTTAGACCATTCACATTAAAGGGAATGTGCCACCCCCCAAACAAATTTTCAATAACTGAAAAAATGTAAAGTATTCATGTTTAAAGTTTTTTGTTTAAATATTATGATTTGTTTATAATTAAGCATATATAAAAAATAATTCAAAAAGTTTGATATTTTCCACTCTTAAACACAGCTGCTGAAAACCTAGTGTACAAAAGACTGCATTACAACTGCAGTAAGGGGTACTTTGCACACTACGACATCGCAAGCCGATGCTGCGATGCCGTGCGCGATAGTCCCCGTCGCAGCTGCGATATCATGGTGATAGCTGCCGTAGCGAACATTATCGCTACGGCTGCTTCACATGCACTCACCTGCCCTGCGATGTCGCTCTGGCCTGTGACCCGCCTCCTTATTAAGGGGGCGGGTTATGGAGCGTCATAGCGACGTCACACAGCAGGCGGCCAATAGAAGCGGTGGGGCGGAGATGAGCAGGACGTAAACATCCCGCCCACCTCCTTCCTTTCCCATAGCCGGCGTGAGCCGCAGGACGCAGGTAGGAGATGTTCCTCGCTCCTGCGGCTTCACACACAGCGATGTGTGCTGCCGCAGGAACGAGGAACAACATCGTAACATCGGTATTTCCCAATTCATGGAAATGCCGGACCCTACACCCATGATACGATTACACCAATGATACAATTTGACCCCACCGACATCGCACCTGCGATGTAGTGTGCAAAGTGCCCCTAAAAGTGGGCTGAATCTGCTCTCCTGTGTGTGATGTCACCCTCCCCTTCCCTTCTGTGTGTTTGCAAAAGGATAAGGGAGGATGAAGTTTAGCATCAGCTTTGTTGGTGACTGAAAAGTATTCCTGAACTGTGCAGTGTCAATGATGACAGCTGGCATAGTGCTCCACTGTATAATGTGCACTATCATACTGCTCCATATTTCTGTGCCCTCATATATTGTTCACCATATTACTGTGCCTCCATATACTGTGCACCTGCACCATATTACTGTACCTCATATACTCACCTTGCCCCATATACTGTGCACCATATTACTGTTCTCTATATTACAGTGCACGATATTACTGTGCACCCATATACTATGCACCAAATTACTGTGCCCCCTTATACAGTGCACTACTGTGCCTCAGACACTGTGCACCACATTACTGTGCCCCCATATTATTGTGCCCTCTTATACTGTGCACCATTTTACTATGCCCATATACTGCCCCCAATATAATCTGCAACATATTACTGTGCACCATATTACTTTGCCACATGTACTGTGCACCATCATTTCTGTGCCCTAATATACTGTTCACCATATTACTGCGCCTCCATATACTGTGCACCTGCACCATATTACTGTAAATCATATACTCACTCTACCCCCATGTACTGTGCACCATATTACTATGCCCCATATACTGTGCACCATATTACTGTGCACCATATTACTATGCACCCATATACTGTGCACCATATTACTGTGCCCCATGTATTTGC
This sequence comes from Anomaloglossus baeobatrachus, assembly GCF_048569485.1. NCBI lineage: Eukaryota > Metazoa > Chordata > Amphibia > Anura > Aromobatidae > Anomaloglossus > Anomaloglossus baeobatrachus. The sequence continues at coordinate 157,638,832 of NC_134355.1, read as the reverse complement.
ACCATATTACTCTGCCACATATACTGTGCACCATATTACTGTGCCTCCATATGCTGCGAACTCATATTACTGTGCCCCGATATAACTGCTACATATTACTGTGCACCATATTACTGTGACACCATACTACTGTGCCACCATATACTGTTCACAATATTACTGTGCACCATATTACTCTGTCACCATATACTATGTGTCATATTTCTGTGCCTAATATACTGTGTGAAAATCCAGCTCACCCACATCTGACCTCACCGTGCCTCAGACTCGGATCCGGCCCTGCACTGGCCGCACAGCAGTAAGAAACGAAGGAAAACGATCCAGCTGAGTGATCAGGTGATTTATTTCAGTGCAGTTCAGTTCAGACAATGCATAGAGGTGTCGTTAACGCGTTTCTGGCTCAACGCCCTTAATCATAACCATATGATTATTATGGTTATGATTAAGGGCGTTGAGCCAGAAACGCGCTAACGACACCTCTATGCATTGTCTGAACTGCACTGAAATAAATCACCTGATCACTCAGCTGGATCGTTTTCCTTCGTTTCCTATTATACTGTGCACCCATATACTATGCACCATATTATTGTGCCCCCATATACTGTGCACCATATTACTTTACACCCATATGTGCCCCTATATACTGTGCACCCATATACTGTGCACCACATTACTGTGCCCTAAGATCCTGCACCATATTACTGTGTCCCAATATACTGTTACTACATATATTGTGCCCCGACAATGACTGTACACCATATTACTGTGCCCCATATACTGTGCTCCATTACTGTGCCTCCATATTACTCTACCCCATATACTGTGTACCATATTACTGTGCATCATATTACTAAGCACCCTGTTACTGTGCCCCATATTACTATGCACCCATATACTGTGCACCATATTACTGTGCCCTTATATACTGTGCACCATATTACTGTGCCTCATATACTGTGCACCACATTATTGTCCCCCTATATTATTGTGCCCTCATTTACTGTGCACCATTTTACTATTCCCCAATATAAACTGCAACATATTACTGTGCCCCTATATACTGTTACTACATATATTGTGCCCCACGATATGACTGTGCACCATATCACTGTGTCCTATGTACTGTGCACCATTACTGTGCCTCCATATTACTGTACCCCATATACTGTGTACCATATTACTGTGCATCATATTATCAAGCACCGTATTACTGTGCCCCATATTACAATACACCTGTATACTGTGCCCTCATACTGTGCACAATATTATTGTGCACCATACTACTGTGCCCCCATATACAGTGCACTACTGTACCTCATACACTGTGCACAACATTACTGTGCCCCCATATTATTGTGCCCTCTTATACTGTGCACCATTTTACTATGCCCATATACTGCCCCCAATATAATCTGCAACATATTACTGTGCACCATATTACTTTGCCACATGTACTGTGCACCATCATTTCTGTGTCTTCATATACTGTTCACCATATTACTGCGCCTCCATATACTGTGCACCTGCACCATATTACTGTAAATCATATACTCACTCTACCCCCATGTACTGTGCACCATATTACTATGCCCCATATACTGTGCACGATATTACTGTGCTCACATATACTGTGCACCATATTACTAAGCACCCATATACTGTGCACCATATTACTGTGCCCCATGTACTTTGCACCATATTACTCTGCCACATATACTCTGCACCATATTACTGTGCCCCGATATAACTGCTACATATTACTGTGCACCATATTACTGTGACCCCCCCATATACTGTGCACCATACTACTGTGCCACCATATACTGTGCACCATATTACTCTGTCGCCATATACTATGTGTCATATTTTTGTGCCTAATATACTGTGCACCCATATACTATGCACCATATTATTGTGCCCCCATATACAGTGCACCATATTACTTTGCCCCATATACTGTGTGTGACGAAATATGCGACAGAGCAGTAATGGACACCAGACCGATGAACACTCCAACAAGATTTAATGAGGCAGGCAACATAAAACATCCAATATCCAAATGGTTCTTTAGAGTCCACACAAAGGAAACAGATCCGGGCAATCCGACGCCAAGGAAAATGCAACAACAGTCCTTAGATGTGTTCCTTAAATCCGATAGCGTGGCTGAGACAACACAATCCCACGTAGCAGCTTATCTTCAATGTCCCATAGTCTATACACAGGCTCTAGGATTCAGCCTCAGCTATATATCCTAATCCTTCTCCAGCCGAGATCCAACTAACTGAACTAACATGGGTCTCATTGTTCTTCTCTCCTGGGATCAGCCCCTAAGGTGGGCACACCTCCCCCTGGATATTTGATACATGAATGGACTTCCTGGCTCTGTTCTATTTACCAAGTTGTGGTTGGAGAAGTCCCATGCTAAGAAGAACAAACAATCCCCCACCAGTAGTACATACAGGACAGTCAAGGAGAGACAGACTATTACACCATGAGCACAGGCGGGGGAGGGACACGGCCCCAGTTTGTATCCTCCTTCACTTCAACTCTGCTTCCTGCACCCACAAATTGACATTGTATATCTCCCACATCATTGCCTAGGAGAATGTCTGCAGGAAGGCCGCTCATCACACCGATTATGCATTGTTTTGCCCCAAAGCCATAATCCAGGGTTACACTTACTCTTGGAATATATCTCTGAGTACCTCCAGCCAATTCAATGGCAATTCCTGGTCCCTTTTGAATGGCTTCTGGTTGAATTACTCAGAGATCTGCTATGGTGAGAAAAGCCCCAGTGTCACAAAAGCCAACAACTTATTGGCCATCCAGCACGACCTCCTGTAGATGTTTATGCTGAAGATCATAAGAACGGGTGGCTGTGGCTCGCACTCCATAGACTCCTGGTAGGGAAGTCAACATATCAGTCACTTGGCAAATCATCAGGGCCTGAATCCAGCTCTTCTCCTTCTGAGGGTGTCTGTAGCTAATGGACAGGCAAAAGTGGTCTGCAGCTGTTCTGCCTCCGAACACCTGGACAGTGAGCTTGCAGATGACCAGGCTGCCTACATTGAGAACATCTGCGCTGCGTCTCACTCCTTCCAGTTTGCCTTCTGGAGAAGTAGGTAGGAGACCTTGGTGACTGATAGGGAGGTGCAGGTGCTGGAGGTGGTTGTCGATTTGGAGGATGACTCCACGGGATAGATGGGCATGTGGCCCGCAGATGCCCGGAATTCCCACAGCTATAACATCTTCGCTCTTCTACTTTCTCTCCTCGTCGCATTCCAGAAAATGTGGTAGAAACAACTGGAGGCACATACACACGGGTATCCACATGAGGTGGTGATCTAGGAGGTGGAGGAACATTGGGCACTGAAGGACAAGGAACCTCTGGTGTTGGGGTGCTGGTCATTTTTGCTCCCTCTGCTAGCAGCTTCTTCCACTGAGGCTTGATAGTGAGTACCTCATCAGCTAGAGCGGCAGCTTGTTCCACTGTCTCTGGTCTCCTCTTATGCACCCATTCACGGAGCTCAGTGTGGCACTTGGCATAAAACTGTTCTTTTAGGATGACCTGGAGGAAGGTCTCCCAAGTTAAGGCCCCCTCTTCCTCCAGCCAGCGATGGCATACTTGTTTCAGTCTATGGGCATACATTTTGAAAGACACTTCCCCATCACAGGCTAACATACGGAACTGAGTCCTATAAGTATCTGGGGTCACGGCATAATGTTCTAGAATGGTCTGTTTGATCTCCCCATACTCAAAATTCCACTGAGGGTCCATAGCTCTATAGGCGTCGGCAGCTCAACCCTCCAAGAGGCCCACCAGGTGTCCGACTCGCTCTCTTTCTGGGACTTCCATTAATCGGTACGGATGCTCAAAGTCCTGGAAGAAGCCCTTAATGTTGCCTGCAGCTTCATTAAGTGGCTTAAAGTCCTTGCGGGACACTCTGGAGAATTCCCTCATAGTGGGTGCTGTGGGTACAGTTTGTCTGGAGCCTCTAGCTGCTTCCACAGCAAACCTCCACTCCAGCAATGCCCTCTCTTGAGCTCTGCGAATAGCATCCATCTTATATTCAATGGTGACCTCATCTTCAAGCAGTGCCATCTCCTCCTCATACCACACAACCCATTGACTTTTTTGGGTATTTACCTCCAGCTCCCGTCTTTCCTGTCCTTGCTGTGGAAATTGTTCCTCGGTGCCATCTTGCAAGCAAGCGTTTTCCAAAGCCTCAATTAGTTGCTCCTTGGAGAGTCCTTTGTAGCCAACTCCTAATTCACAGGCCTTTGTTTTGATGTTCGACATAGTCCAGTTCCTGTATCCTGAGGTTCTGGTTTCAGACGTTGATGGGCCGCTGTCCTCCATTCTTTCTGCTCTGATCCCGCTGCTGCCATCAGTTTGTGACGGGGTATGCGACAGAGCAGTAATGGACACCAGAGCAATGAACAATCCAAGAAGATTTAATGAGGCAGGGAACATAAAACATCCAATATCCAAATGGTTCTTTAGAGTCCACACAAAGGAAACAGATCCGGGCAATCCGTCGCCAAGGAAAATGTAACAACAGTCCTTAGATGTGTTCCTTAAATCCGATGGCGTGGCTGAGACAACACAATCCCAAGTAGCAGCTGATCTTCACTGTTCCATAGTCCATACACAGTCTCTAGGATTCAGCCTCAGCTATATATCCTAATCCTTCTTCAGCGGAGATCCAACTAACTGAACTAACATGGGTCTCATTGTTCTTCTCTCCTGGGATTAGCCCTAAGGTGGGCACACCTCCCCCTGGACATTTGATACATGAATGGACTTTGAATGTCCTGGCTCTGTTCTGTTTACCAAGTTGTGGTTGGAGAAGTCCCACGCTGAGAAGAACAAACAATCCCCCACCAGTAGTACATACAGGACAGTCAAGGAGAGACAGACGATTGCACCATGAGCACAGGCGGGGGAGGGACACGCTGTTACATGCCCCTATATACTGTGCACCACATTGCTGTGCCCTAAGATACTGCACCATATTACTGTGTCTCAATATACTGTTACTACATATATTGTGCCCCGACGATGACTGTGCACCATATTACTGTGCACCATTACTGTGCCTCCATATTACTGTACCTCATATACTGTGTACCATATTACTGTGCATCATATTACTAAGCACCCTATTACTGTGCCCCATATTACTATGCACCCATATACTGTGCACCATATTACTGTGCCTCATATACTGTGCACCATATTATTGTCCCCCTATATTATTGTGCCCTCATTTACTGTGCACCATTTTACTATTCCCCAATATAATCTGCAACATTTTACTGTGCCCCTATATACTGTTACTACATATATTGTGCCCCACGATACGACTGTGCACCATATCACTGTGTCCCATGTACTGTGCACCATTACTGTGCCTCCATATTACTGTACCCCATATACTGTGTACCATATTACTGTGCATATTACTAAGCACCATATTACTGTGCCCCATATTACAATACACCCGTATACTGTGCACCATATTACTGTGCCCTCATATACTGTACCCCTATAAGTGCCCCTATACACTGTGCACCATATTACTGTGCCCTCATATACTGTGCACCATTTTACTATTCCCCAATATAATCTGCACCATATCACTGTGCCCCATATACTGTGCACCATTACTGTGCCTCCATATTACTGTACCGCATATACTGTGTACCATATTACTTTGCATGATATTGCTAAGCACCTTATTTCTGTGCCCGATATTATTGTGCACCCATATACTATTTATGCACCATATTATTGTGCCCCCATATACAGTGCACCATTTTACTGTGCTTCATGTACTCTGCACCACATTACTGTCCCCCTATATTATTGTGCCCTCATATACTGTGCACCATTTTACTATTCCCCAATATAATCTGCAACATATTACTGTGCACATATTACTTTGCCCCATATACTGTGCACCATATTACTTTACCCCCATATGTGCCCTGTGACGGGGTATGCGACAGAGCAGTATTGGACACCAGACCGATGAACAATCCAACAAGATTTAATGAGGCAGGGAACATAAAACATCCAATATCCAAATGGTTCTTTAGAGTCCACACGAAGGAAACAGATCCGGGGCAATCCGACGCCAAGGAAAATGCAACAACAGTCCTTAGATGTGTTCCTTAAATCCGGTAGCGTGGCTGAGACAACACAATCCCGCGTAGCAGCTGATCTTCAATGTCCCATAGTCCATACACAGGCTCTAGGATTCAGCCTCAGCTATATATCCTAATCCTTCTCCAACCGAGATCCAACTAACTGAACTAACATAGGTCTCATTGTTCTTCTCTCCTGGGATCAGAGCCTAAGGTGGGCACACCTCCCCCTGGACATTTTATACATGAATGGAGTTTGAACGTCCTGGCTCTGTTCTGTTTACCAAGTTGTGGTTGGAGAAGTCCCATGCTGAGAAAAACAAACAATCCCCCCACCAGTAGTACATACAGGACAGTCAAGGAGAGACAGACTATTACACCATGAGCACAGGCGGGGGAGGGACACGCTGTTACATGCCCCTATATACTGTGCACCACATTACTGTGCCCTAAGATACTGCACCATATTACTGTGTCCCAATATACTGTTACTACATATATTGTGCCCCGACGATGACTGTGCACCATATTACTGTGCCCCATATACTGTGCACCATTACTGTGCCTCCATATTACTGTACCTCATATACTGTGTACCATATTACTGTGCATCATATTACTAAGCACCATATTACTGTGCCTCATATACTGTGCACCATATTATTGTCCCCCTATATTATTGTGCCCTCATTTACTGTGCACCATTTTACTATTCCCCAATATAATCTGCAACATTTTACTATGCCCCTATATACTGTTACTACATATATTGTGCCCCACGATATGACTGTGCACCATATCACTGTGTCCCATGTACTGTGCACCATTACTGTGCCTCCATATTACTGTACCCCATATACTGTGTACCATATTACTGTGCATATTACTAAGCACCATATTACTGTGCCCCATATTACAATACACCCGTATACTGTGCACCATATTACTGTGCCCTCATATACTGTGCACAATATTACTGTGCACCATACTACTGTGCCCCCATATACTGTGCACAATATTACTTTGCCCCATATACTGTGCACCATATTACTAAGCACCCATATACTGTGCACCATATTACTGTGCCCTTATATACTGTGCACCATATTACTGTGCTTCATATACTGTGCACCATATTATTGTCCCCCAATATTATTGTGCCCTCATTTACTGTGCACCATTTTACTATTCCCCAATATAATCTGCAACATATTACTGTGCCCCTATATACTGTTACTACATATATTGTGCCCCACGATATGACTGTGCACCATATCACTGTGTCCCATGTACTGTGCACCATTACTGTGCCTCCATATTACTGTACCCCATATACTGTGTACCATATTACTGTGCATATTACTAAGCACCATATTACTGTGCCCCATATTACAATACACCCGTATACTGTGCACCATATTACTGTGCCCTCATATACTGTGCACAATATTACTGTGCACCATATTACTTTGCCCCATACACTGTGCACCATAATACTGTGCCCCCATATACTGTGCACCATATTACTGTGCCCCATATTACTGTGCCCCATATACTGTTCGTACATATATTGTGCCCCCACAATATTACTGTGTCCCATATACTGTGTACCATATTGCTGTGCCCCATATTACTATGCACCCATATACTGTGCACCATATTACTGTGCCCCCATTTATGGTGCCACCATTTACTGTGCCCCATATACTTTGCACCATATTTCTGTGCCCTCATATACTGTTCATAATATTATTGTGCACCTGCACCATATAACTACTTCATATACTCACTGTACCACTATATACTGTACACCATAAAACTGTGCTCCATATTACAGTGCCTCATGTACTGTGCACCACATTACTGTGCCCATATACCGTGCACCATATTACTGTGCCCCATATACTGTGCAGCATATTACTGTGCCCCATATACTGTGCCCCATATATTGTGCACCATATTACTGTGCCCCATATACTGTGCAGCATATTACTGTGCCCCATATTTTGTGCACCATATTACTGTGCCCCATATACTGTGCTACATATTACAGTGCCCCATATACTTTGCTCCATGTTAATGTGCCGCATATGGTGTGCACCATATTACTGTGCCCTCATATACTGTACCCCCATAAGTGCCCCTATACACTGTGCACGATATTACTGTGCCCTCATATACTGTGCAACATATTAATGTGCCCCTATACTGTGCACCTGCAATATATTACTGTACATTTTATACTCACTGTGCATCATATTACTGTGCCCCATATACTGTCCCATATTACTGTGCCCCATATACTGTGCACCATATTATGCACCCATATACTGTGCACCATATTACTGTGCCCCCATATACGGTGACACCATTTATTGTGCCCCATATGCTTTGCACCATATTTCTTTACCCCCATATACGGTGCCATCATTTTCTGTACCCCATATGCTTTGCACCATATTACTGCGCCCCCATCTACGGTGCCACCATTTACTGTGCCCCATATACTGTGCACCATATTACTGTACACCCATATGTGCCCCTATGTACTGTGCACCCATATACTGTGCACCATATTACTGTGTCCAAATATACTGTTACTACATGTATTGTGCCCCTATGATGACTGTGCCCCCATATACTGTGCACCATTACTGTGCCTCCATATTACTGTACCCCATATGCTGTGTACCATATTACTGTGCATCATATTACTAAGCACCCTATTTCTGTGCCCCGTATTACTATGCACCCATATACTGTACACCATTTTACTGTGCCCTCATATACAGTGCACCATATTACTGTGCGTTTATACTGTGCACCACATTATTGTCCCCCTATATTATTGTGCCCTCATATACTGTGCACCATTTTACTATTCCCCAATATAATCTGCACCATATCACTGTGCCCCATATACTGTGCACCATTACTGTGCCTCCATATTACTGTACCCCATATACTGTGTACCATATTACTGTGCATCATATTACTAAGCACCTTATTTCTGTGCCCGATATTATTGTGCAGCCATGTACTATGTATGCACCATATTATTGTGCCCCCATATACAGTGCACCATTTTACTGTGCTTCATGTACTCTGCACCACATTACTGTCCCCCTATATTATTGTGCCCTCATATACTGTGCACCATATTACTGTGCACCATTTTACTATTCCCCAATATAATCTGCAACATATTACTGTGCACATATTACTTTGCCCCATATACTGTGCACCATATTACTTTACCCCCATATGTGCCCTGTGACGGGGTATGCGACAGAGCAGTATTGGACACCAGACCGATGAACAATCCAACAAGATTTAATGAGGCAGGGAACATAAAACATCCAATATCCAAATGGTTCTTTAGAGTCCACACGAAGGAAACAGATCCGGGGCAATCCGACGCCAAGGAAAATGCAACAACAGTCCTTAGATGTGTTCCTTAAATCCGGTAGCGTGGCTGAGACAACACAATCCCACGTAGCAGCTGATCTTCAATGTCCCATAGTCCATACACAGGCTCTAGGATTCAGCCTCAGCTATATATCCTAATCCTTCTCCAGCCGAGATCCAACTAACTGAACTAACATAGGTCTCATTGTTCTTCTCTCCTGGGATCAGAGCCTAAGGTGGGCACACCTCCCCCTGGACATTTGATACATGAATGGAGTTTGAACGTCCTGGCTCTGTTCTGTTTACCAAGTTGTGGTTGGAGAAGTCCCATGCTGAGAAAAACAAACAATCCCCCCACCAGTAGTACATACAGGACAGTCAAGGAGAGACAGACTATTACACCATGAGCACAGGCAGGGGAGGGACACGCTGTTACATGCCCCTATTTACTGTGCACCACATTACTGTGCCCTAAGATACTGCACCATATTACTGTGTCCCAATATACTGTTACTACATATATTGTGCCCCGACGATGACTGTGCACCATATTACTGTGCCCCATATACTGTGCACCATTACTCTGCCTCCATATTACTGTACCTCATATACTGTGTACCATATTACTGTGCATCATATTACTAAGCACCCTATTACTGTGCCCCATATTACTATGCACCCATATACTGTGCACCATATTACTGTGCCCTTATATACTGTGCACCATATTACTGTGCTTCATATACTGTGCACCATATTATTGTCCCCCAATATTATTGTGCCCTCATTTACTGTGCACCATTTTACTATTCCCCAATATAATCTGCAACATATTACTGTGCCCCTATATTCTGTTACTACATATATTGTGCCCCACGATATGACTGTGCACCATATCACTGTGTCCCATGTACTGTGCACCATTACTGTGCCTCCATATTACTGTACCCCATATACTGTGTACCATATTACTGTGCATATTACTAAGCACCATATTACTGTGCCCCATATTACAATACACCCGTATACTGTGCACCATATTACTGTGCCCTCATATACTGTGCACAATATTACTGTGCACCATACTACTGTGCCCCCATATACTGTGCACAATATTACTGTGCACCATATTACTTTGCCCCATACACTGTGCACCATATTACTGTGCCCCATATTACTGTGCCCCATATACTGTTCGTACATATATTGTGCCCCCACAATATTACTGTGTCCCATATACTGTGTACCATATTGCTGTGCCCCATATTACTATGCACCCATATACTGTGCACCATATTACTGTGCCCCCATTTATGGTGCCACCATTTACTGTGCCCCATATTCTTTGCACCATATTTCTGTGCCCTCATATACTGTTCATAATATTATTGTGCACCTGCACCATATAACTACTTCATATACTCACTGTACCCCTATATACTGTACACCATAAAACTGTGCTCCATATTACAGTGCCTCATGTACTGTGCACCACATTACTGTGCCCATATACCGTGCACCATATTACTGTGCCCCATATACTGTGCAGCATATTACTGTGCCCCATATACTGTGCCCCATATTTTGTGCACCATATTACTGTGCCCCATATACTGTGCTACATATTACAGTGCCCCATATACTTTGCTCCATGTTAATGTGCCGCATATGGTGTGCACCATATTACTGTGCCCTCATATACTGTACCCCCATAAGTGCCCCTATACACTGTGCACGATATTACTGTGCCCTCATATACTGTGCAACATATTAATGTGCCCCTATACTGTGCACCTGCAATATATTACTGTACATTTTATACTCACTGTGCATCATATTACTGTGCCCCATATACTGTCCCATATTACTGTGCCCCATATACTGTGCACCATATTATGCACCCATATACTGTGCACCATATTACTGTGCCCCCATATACGGTGACACCATTTATTGTGCCCCATATGCTTTGCACCATATTTCTTTACCCCCATATACGGTGCCATCATTTACTGTACCCCATATGCTTTGCACCATATTACTGCGCCCCCATCTACGGTGCCACCATTTACTGTGCCCCATTTACTGTGCACCATATTACTGTACACCCATATGTGCCCCTATGTACTGTGCACCCATATACTGTGCACCATATTACTGTGTCCAAATATACTGTTACTACATGTATTGTGCCCCTATGATGACTGTGCCCCCATATACTGTGCACCATTACTGTGCCTCCATATTACTGTACCCCATATGCTGTGTACCATATTACTGTGCATCATATTACTAAGCGCCCTATTTCTGTGCCCCGTATTACTATGCACCCATATACTGTACACCATTTTACTGTGCCCTCATATACAGTGCACCATATTACTGTGCGTTTATACTGTGCACCACATTATTGTCCCCCTATATTATTGTGCCCTCATATACTGTGAACCATATTACTGTGCACCATTTTACTATTCCCCAATATAATCTGCACCATATCACTGTGCCCCATATACTGTGCACCATTACTGTGCCTCCATATTACTGTACCCCATATACTGTGTACCATATTACTGTGCATCATATTACTAAGCACCTTATTTCTGTGCCCGATATTATTGTGCACCCATGTACTATGTATGCACCATATTATTGTGCCCCCATATACAGTGCACCATTTTACTGTGCTTCATGTACTCTGCACCACATTACTGTCCCCCTATATTATTGTGCCCTCATATACTGTGCACCATATTACTGTGCACCATTTTACTATTCCCCAATATAATCTGCAACATATTACTGTGCACATATTACTTTGCCCCATATACTGTGCACCATATTACTTTACCCCCATATGTGCCCTGTGACGGGGTATGCGACAGAGCAGTATTGGACACCAGACCGATGAACAATCCAACAAGATTTAATGAGGCAGGGAACATAAAACATCCAATATCCAAATGGTTCTTTAGAGTCCACACGAAGGAAACAGATCCGGGGCAATCCGACGCCAAGGAAAATGCAACAACAGTCCTTAGATGTGTTCCTTAAATCCGGTAGCGTGGCTGAGACAACACAATCCCACGTAGCAGCTGATCTTCAATGTCCCATAGTCCATACACAGGCTCTAGGATTCAGCCTCAGCTATATATCCTAATCCTTCTCCAGCCGAGATCCAACTAACTGAACTAACATAGGTCTCATTGTTCTTCTCTCCTGGGATCAGAGCCTAAGGTGGGCTCACCTCCCCCTGGACATTTGATACATGAATGGAGTTTGAACGTCCTGGCTCTGTTCTGTTTACCAAGTTGTGGTTGGAGAAGTCCCATGCTGAGAAAAACAAACAATCCCCCCACCAGTAGTACATACAGGACAGTCAAGGAGAGACAGACTATTACACCATGAGCACAGGCGGGGGAGGGACACGCTGTTACATGCCCCTATATACTGTGCACCACATTACTGTGCCCTAAGATACTGCACCATATTACTGTGTCCCAATATACTGTTACTACATATATTGTGCCCCGACGATGACTGTGCACCATATTACTGTGCCCCATATACTGTGCACCATTACTGTGCCTCCATATTACTGTACCTCATATACTGTGTACCATATTACTGTGCATCATATTACTAAGCACCATATTACTGTGCCTCATATACTGTGCACCATATTATTGTCCCCCTATATTATTGTGCCCTCATTTACTGTGCACCATTTTACTATTCCCCAATATAATCTGCAACATATTACTGTGCCCCTATATTCTGTTACTACATATATTGTGCCCCACGATATGACTGTGCACCATATCACTGTGTCCCATGTACTGTGCACCATTACTGTGCCTCCATATTACTGTACCCCATATACTGTGTACCATATTACTGTGCATATTACTAAGCACCATATTACTGTGCCCCATATTACAATACACCCGTATACTGTGCACCATATTACTGTGCCCTCATATACTGTGCACAATATTACTGTGCACCATACTACTGTGCCCCCATATACTGTGCACAATATTACTGTGCACCATATTACTTTGCCCCATACACTGTGCACCATATTACTGTGCCCCATATTACTGTGCCCCATATACTGTTCGTACATATATTGTGCCCCCACAATATTACTGTGTCCCATATACTGTGTACCATATTGCTGTGCCCCATATTACTATGCACCCATATACTGTGCACCATATTACTGTGCCCCCATTTATGGTGCCACCATTTACTGTGCCCCATATTCTTTGCACCATATTTCTGTGCCCTCATATACTGTTCATAATATTATTGTGCACCTGCACCATATAACTACTTCATATACTCACTGTACCCCTATATACAGTACACCATAAAACTGTGCTCCATATTACAGTGCCTCATGTACTGTGCACCACATTACTGTGCCCATATACCGTGCACCATATTACTGTGCCCCATATACTGTGCAGCATATTACTGTGCCCCATATACTGTGCCCCATATTTTGTGCACCATATTACTGTGCCCCATATACTGTGCTACATATTACAGTGCCCCATATACTTTGCTCCATGTTAATGTGCCGCATATGGTGTGCACCATATTACTGTGCCCTCATATACTGTACCCCCATAAGTGCCCCTATACACTGTGCACGATATTACTGTGCCCTCATATACTGTGCAACATATTAATGTGCCCCTATACTGTGCACCTGCAATATATTACTGTACATTTTATACTCACTGTGCATCATATTACTGTGCCCCATATACTGTCCCATATTACTGTGCCCCATATACTGTGCACCATATTATGCACCCATATACTGTGCACCATATTACTGTGCCCCCATATACGGTGACACCATTTATTGTGCCCCATATGCTTTGCACCATATTTCTTTACCCCCATATACGGTGCCATCATTTACTGTACCCCATATGCTTTGCACCATATTACTGCGCCCCCATCTACGGTGCCACCATTTACTGTGCCCCATTTACTGTGCACCATATTACTGTACACCCATATGTGCCCCTATGTACTGTGCACCCATATACTGTGCACCATATTACTGTGTCCAAATATACTGTTACTACATGTATTGTGCCCCTATGATGACTGTGCCCCCATATACTGTGCACCATTACTGTGCCTCCATATTACTGTACCCCATATGCTGTGTACCATATTACTGTGCATCATATTACTAAGCGCCCTATTTCTGTGCCCCGTATTACTATGCACCCATATACTGTACACCATTTTACTGTGCCCTCATATACAGTGCACCATATTACTGTGCGTTTATACTGTGCACCACATTATTGTCCCCCTATATTATTGTGCCCTCATATACTGTGAACCATATTACTGTGCACCATTTTACTATTCCCCAATATAATCTGCACCATATCACTGTGCCCCATATACTGTGCACCATTACTGTGCCTCCATATTACTGTACCCCATATACTGTGTACCATATTACTGTGCATCATATTACTAAGCACCTTATTTCTGTGCCCGATATTATTGTGCACCCATGTACTATGTATGCACCATATTATTGTGCCCCCATATACAGTGCACCATTTTACTGTGCTTCATGTACTCTGCACCACATTACTGTCCCCCTATATTATTGTGCCCTCATATACTGTGCACCATATTACTGTGCACCATTTTACTATTCCCCAATATAATCTGCAACATATTACTGTGCACATATTACTTTGCCCCATATACTGTGCACCATATTACTTTACCCCCATATGTGCCCTGTGACGGGGTATGCGACAGAGCAGTATTGGACACCAGACCGATGAACAATCCAACAACATTTAATGAGGCAGGGAACATAAAACATCCAATATCCAAATGGTTCTTTAGAGTCCACACGAAGGAAACAGATCCGGGGCAATCCGACGCCAAGGAAAATGCAACAACAGTCCTTAGATGTGTTCCTTAAATCCGGTAGCGTGGCTGAGACAACACAATCCCACGTAGCAGCTGATCTTCAATGTCCCATAGTCCATACACAGGCTCTAGGATTCAGCCTCAGCTATATATCCTAATCCTTCTCCAGCCGAGATCCAACTAACTGAACTAACATAGGTCTCATTGTTCTTCTCTCCTGGGATCAGAGCCTAAGGTGGGCTCACCTCCCCCTGGACATTTGATACATGAATGGAGTTTGAACGTCCTGGCTCTGTTCTGTTTACCAAGTTGTGGTTGGAGAAGTCCCATGCTGAGAAAAACAAACAATCCCCCCACCAGTAGTACATACAGGACAGTCAAGGAGAGACAGACTATTACACCATGAGCACAGGCGGGGGAGGGACACGCTGTTACATGCCCCTATATACTGTGCACCACATTACTGTGCCCTAAGATACTGCACCATATTACTGTGTCCCAATATACTGTTACTACATATATTGTGCCCCGACGATGACTGTGCACCATATTACTGTGCCCCATATACTGTGCACCATTACTGTGCCTCCATATTACTGTACCTCATATACTGTGTACCATATTACTGTGCATCATATTACTAAGCACCATATTACTGTGCCTCATATACTGTGCACCATATTATTGTCCCCCTATATTATTGTGCCCTCATTTACTGTGCACCATTTTACTATTCCCCAATATAATCTGCAACATTTTACTATGCCCCTATATACTGTTACTACATATATTGTGCCCCACGATATGACTGTGCACCATATCACTGTGTCCCATGTACTGTGCACCATTACTGTGCCTCCATATTACTGTACCCCATATACTGTGTACCATCTAACTGTGCATATTACTAAGCACCATATTACTGTGCCCCATATTACAATACACCCGTATACTGTGCACCATATTACTGTGCCCTCATATACTGTGCACAATATTACTGTGCACCATACTACTGTGCCCCCATATACTGTGCACAATATTACTTTGCCCCATATACTGTGCACCATAATACTGTGCATCATATTACTAAGCACCCATATACTGTGCACCATATTACTGTGCCCTTATATACTGTGCACCATATTACTGTGCTTCATATACTGTGCACCATATTATTGTCCCCCAATATTATTGTGCCCTCATTTACTGTGCACCATTTTACTATTCCCCAATATAATCTGCAACATATTACTGTGCCCCTATATACTGTTACTACATATATTGTGCCCCACGATATGACTGTGCACCATATCACTGTGTCCCATGTACTGTGCACCATTACTGTGCCTCCATATTACTGTACCCCATATACTGTGTACCATATTACTGTGCATATTACTAAGCACCATATTACTGTGCCCCATATTACAATACACCCGTATACTGTGCACCATATTACTGTGCCCTCATATACTGTGCACAATATTACTGTGCACCATATTACTTTGCCCCATACACTGTGCACCATAATACTGTGCCCCCATATACTGTGCACCATATTACTGTGCCCCATATTACTGTGCCCCATATACTGTTCGTACATATATTGTGCCCCCACAATATTACTGTGTCCCATATACTGTGTACCATATTGCTGTGCCCCATATTACTATGCACCCATATACTGTGCACCATATTACTGTGCCCCATATACTTTGCACCATATTTCTGTGCCCTCATATACTGTTCATAATATTATTGTGCACCTGCACCATATAACTACTTCATATACTCACTGTACCCCTATATACTGTACACCATAAAACTGTGCTCCATATTACAGTGCCTCATGTATTGTGCACCACATTACTGTGCCCATATACCGTGCACCATATTACTGTGCCCCATATACTGTGCAGCATATTACTGTGCCCCATATACTGTGCCCCATATATTGTGCACCATATTACTGTGCCCCATATACTGTGCAGCATATTACTGTGCCCCATATTTTGTGCACCATATTACTGTGCCCCATATACTGTGCTACATATTACAGTGCCCCATATACTTTGCTCCATGTTAATGTGCCGCATATGGTGTGCACCATATTACTGTGCCCTCATATACTGTACCCCCATAAGTGCCCCTATACACTGTGCACGATATTACTGTGCCCTCATATACTGTGCAACATATTAATGTGCCCCTATACTGTGCACCTGCAATATATTACTGTACATTTTATACTCACTGTGCATCATATTACTGTGCCCCATATACTGTCCCATATTACTGTGCCCCATATACTGTGCACCATATTATGCACCCATATACTGTGCACCATATTACTGTGCCCCCATATACGGTGACACCATTTATTGTGCCCCATATGCTTTGCACCATATTTCTTTACCCCCATATACGGTGCCATCATTTACTGTACCCCATATGCTTTGCACCATATTACTGCGCCCCCATCTACGGTGCCACCATTTACTGTGCCCCATTTACTGTGCACCATATTACTGTACACCCATATGTGCCCCTATGTACTGTGCACCCATATACTGTGCACCATATTACTGTGTCCAAATATACTGTTACTACATGTATTGTGCCCTTATGATGACTGTGCCCCCATATACTGTGCACCATTACTGTGCCTCCATATTACTGTACCCCATATGCTGTGTACCATATTACTGTGCATCATATTACTAAGCACCCTATTTCTGTGCCCCGTATTACTATGCACCCATATACTGTACACCATTTTACTGTGCCCTCATATACAGTGCACCATATTACTGTGCGTTTATACTGTGCACCACATTATTGTCCCCCTATATTATTGTGCCCTCATATACTGTGAACCATATTACTGTGCACCATTTTACTATTCCCCAATATAATCTGCACCATATCACTGTGCCCCATATACTGTGCACCATTACTGTGCCTCCATATTACTGTACCCCATATACTGTGTACCATATTACTGTGCATCATATTACTAAGCACCTTATTTCTGTGCCCGATATTATTGTGCACCCATGTACTATGTATGCACCATATTATTGTGCCCCCATATACAGTGCACCATTTTACTGTGCTTCATGTACTCTGCACCACATTACTGTCCCCCTATATTATTGTGCCCTCATATACTGTGCACCATATTACTGTGCACCATTTTACTATTCCCCAATATAATCTGCAACATATTACTGTGCACATATTACTTTGCCCCATATACTGTGCACCATATTACTTTACCCCCATATGTACCCTGTGACGGGGTATGCGACAGAGCAGTATTGGACACCAGACCGATGAACAATCCAACAAGATTTAATGAGGCAGGGAACATAAAACATCCAATATCCAAATGGTTCTTTAGAGTCCACACGAAGGAAACAGATCCGGGGCAATCCGACGCCAAGGAAAATGCAACAACAGTCCTTAGATGTGTTCCTTAAATCCGGTAGCGTGGCTGAGACAACACAATCCCACGTAGCAGCTGATCTTCAATGTCCCATAGTCCATACACAGGCTCTAGGATTCAGCCTCAGCTATATATCCTAATCCTTCTCCAGCCGAGATCCAACTAACTGAACTAACATAGGTCTCATTGTTCTTCTCTCCTGGGATCAGAGCCTAAGGTGGGCTCACCTCCCCCTGGACATTTGATACATGAATGGAGTTTGAACGTCCTGGCTCTGTTCTGTTTACCAAGTTGTGGTTGGAGAAGTCCCATGCTGAGAAAAACAAACAATCCCCCCACCAGTAGTACATACAGGACAGTCAAGGAGAGACAGACTATTACACCATGGGCACAGGCGGGGGAGGGACACGCTGTTACATGCCCCTATATACTGTGCACCACATTACTGTGCCCTAAGATACTGCACCATATTACTGTGTCCCAATATACTGTTACTACATATATTGTGCCCCGACGATGACTGTGCACCATATTACTGTGCCCCATATACTGTGCACCATTACTCTGCCTCCATATTACTGTACCTCATATACTGTGTACCATATTACTGTGCATCATATTACTAAGCACCCTATTACTGTGCCCCATATTACTATGCACCCATATACTGTGCACCATATTACTGTGCCCTTATATACTGTGCACCATATTACTGTGCTTCATATACTGTGCACCATATTATTGTCCCCCAATATTATTGTGCCCTCATTTACTGTGCACCATTTTACTATTCCCCAATATAATCTGCAACATATTACTGTGCCCCTATATACTGTTACTACATATATTGTGCCCCACGATATGACTGTGCACCATATCACTGTGTCCCATGTACTGTGCACCATTACTGTGCCTCCATATTACTGTACCCCATATGCTGTGTACCATATTACTGTGCATATTACTAAGCACCATATTACTGTGCCCCATATTACAATACACCCGTATACTGTGCACCATATTACTGTGCCCTCATATACTGTGCACAATATTACTGTGCACCATACTACTGTGCCCCCATATACTGTGCACAATATTACTGTGCACCATATTACTTTGCCCCATACACTGTGCACCATATTACTGTGCCCCATATTACTGTGCCCCATATACTGTTTGTACATATATTGTGCCCCCACAATATTACTGTGTCCCATATACTGTGTACCATATTGCTGTGCCCCATATTACTATGCACCCATATACTGTGCACCATATTACTGTGCCCCCATTTATGGTGCCACCATTTACTGTGCCCCATATTCTTTGCACCATATTTCTGTGCCCTCATATACTGTTCATAATATTATTGTGCACCTGCACCATATAACTACTTCATATACTCACTGTACCCCTATATACTGTACACCATAAAACTGTGCTCCATATTACAGTGCCTCATGTACTGTGCACCACATTACTGTGCCCATATACCGTGCACCATATTACTGTGCCCCATATACTGTGCAGCATATTACTGTGCCCCATATACTGTGCCCCATATTTTGTGCACCATATTACTGTGCCCCATATACTGTGCTACATATTACAGTGCCCCATATACTTTGCTCCATGTTAATGTGCCGCATATGGTGTGCACCATATTACTGTGCCCTCATATACTGTACCCCCATAAGTGCCCCTATACACTGTGCACGATATTACTGTGCCCTCATATACTGTGCAACATATTAATGTGCCCCTATACTGTGCACCTGCAATATATTACTGTACATTTTATACTCACTGTGCATCATATTACTGTGCCCCATATACTGTCCCATATTACTGTGCCCCATATACTGTGCACGATATTATGCACCCATATACTGTGCACCATATTACTGTGCCCCCATATACGGTGACACCATTTATTGTGCCCCATATGCTTTGCACCATATTTCTTTACCCCCATATACGGTGCCATCATTTACTGTACCCCATATGCTTTGCACCATATTACTGCGCCCCCATCTACGGTGCCACCATTTACTGTGCCCCATTTACTGTGCACCATATTACTGTACACCCATATGTGCCCCTATGTACTGTGCACCCATATACTGTGCACCATATTACTGTGTCCAAATATACTGTTACTACATGTATTGTGCCCCTATGATGACTGTGCCCCCATATACTGTGCACCATTACTGTGCCTCCATATTACTGTACCCCATATGCTGTGTACCATATTACTGTGCATCATATTACTAAGCACCCTATTTCTGTGCCCCGTATTACTATGCACCCATATACTGTACACCATTTTACTGTGCCCTCATATACAGTGCACCATATTACTGTGCGTTTATACTGTGCACCACATTATTGTCCCCCTATATTATTGTGCCCTCATATACTGTGAACCATATTACTGTGCACCATTTTACTATTCCCCAATATAATCTGCACCATATCACTGTGCCCCATATACTGTGCACCATTACTGTGCCTCCATATTACTGTACCCCATATACTGTGTACCATATTACTGTGCATCATATTACTAAGCACCTTATTTCTGTGCCCGATATTATTGTGCACCCATGTACTATGTATGCACCATATTATTGTGCCCCCATATACAGTGCACCATTTTACTGTGCTTCATGTACTCTGCACCACATTACTGTCCCCCTATATTATTGTGCCCTCATATACTGTGCACCATATTACTGTGCACCATTTTACTATTCCCCAATATAATCTGCAACATATTACTGTGCACATATTTCTTTGCCCCATATACTGTGCACCATATTACTTTACCCCCATATGTGCCCTGTGACGGGGTATGCGACAGAGCAGTATTGGACACCAGACCGATGAACAATCCAACAAGATTTAATGAGGCAGGGAACATAAAACATCCAATATCCAAATGGTTCTTTAGAGTCCACACGAAGGAAACAGATCCGGGGCAATCCAACGCCAAGCAAAATGCAACAACAGTCCCTAGATGTGTTCCTTAAATCCGGTAGCGTGGCTGAGACAACACAATCCCACGTAGCAGCTGATCTTCAATGTCCCATAGTCCATACATAGGCTCTAGGATTCAGCCTCAGCTATATATCCTAATCCTTCTCCAGCCGAGATCCAAGTAACTGAACTAACATGGGTCTCATTGTTCTTCTCTCCTGGGATCAGCCCCTAAGGTGGGCACACCTCCCCCTGGACATTTGATACATGAATGGACTTTGAACATCCTGGCTCTGTTCTGTTTACCAAGTTGTGGTTGTAGAAGTCCCATGCTGAGAATAACAAACAATCCCCCACCAGTAGTACATACAGGACAGTCAAGGAGAGACAGACTATTACACCATGAGCACAGTCGGGGGAGGGACACGCTGTTACAATCCCTTCCCCTCTCAATTTGTGTATGGACTAGTGACCTCAACAGATCGCTTGTCAAGTACACGTAAACATGGTGGACCTGACTCAGGGCTCCTCCTGTCTGGACAATCCGCCTGCATTTTGGGTGTTGGCTCCAGGTTCTTTAGTGCATGATGAAGATGTAGGGTTGAATGTTCGGCCCCAGTTTGTATCCTCCTTCACTTCAACTCTGCTTCCTGCACCCACAATTGGCATTGTATATCTCCCACATCATTGCCTAGGAGAATGTCTGCAGGCAGGACGCTCATCACACCAATTATGCCTTGTTTTGCCCCAAAGCCATAATCCAGGGTTACGCTTGCTCTTGGAATATATCTCTGAGTACCTCCAGCCAATTCAATGGCAATTCCTGGTCCCTTTTGAATTGCTTCTGATTGAATTACTGGGGGATCTGCTATGGTGAGAAAAGCCCCAGTGTCACAAAAGCCAACAACTTTTTGGCCATCCAGCACGACCTCCTGTAGATGTTTATGCTGAAGATCATAAGAACGGGTGGCTGTGGCTTGCACTCCATAGACTCCTGGTAGGGAAGTCAACATATCAGAGTCACTTGGCAAATTATCAGGGCCTAAATCCAGCTCTTCTCCTTCTGAGGGTGTCTGTAGATAATGGACAGGCAAAGGTGGTCTACAGCTGTTCTGCCTCCGAACACCTGGACAGTGAGCTTGCAGATGACCAGGCTGCCCACATTGATAACATCTGTGCTGCGTCTCACTCCTTCCAGTTTGTCTTCTGAAGAAGTAGGTAGGAGACCTTGGTGACTGATAGGGAGGTGCAGGTGCTGGAGGTGGTTGTCGATTTGGAGGATGACTCCACGGGATAGATGGGCATGTGGCCCGCAGATGCCCGGGATGCCCACAGCTATAACATCTTCGCTCTTCTACTTTCTCTCCTCGTCGCATTCCAGAAAATGTGGTAGAAACAACTGGAGGCACATACACACGGGTATCCACATGAGGTGGTGATCTAGGAGGTTGAGGAACATTGGGCACTGAAGGACAAGGAACCTCTGGTGTTGGGGAGCTGGTCATTTTTGCTCCCTCTGCTAGCAGCTTCTTCCACTGAGGCTTGATAGTGAGTACCTCATCAGCTAGAACGGCAGCTTGTTCCACTGTCTCTGGTCTCCTCTCACGCACCCATTCCCGAATCTCAGTAGGGCACTTGGCATAAAACTGTTCTTTTAGGATGACCTGGAGGAAGGTCTCCCAAGTTAAGGCCCCCTCTCCCTCCAGCCAGCGATGGCATACTTGTTTCAGTCTATAGGCATACATTTTGAAAGACACTTCCCCATCACAGGCTAACATACGGAACTGAGTCCTATAAGTATCTGGGGTCACGGCATAATGTTCTAGAATGGTCTGTTTGATCTCCCCATACTCACAATTCCACTGAGGGTCCATAGCTCTATAGGCGTCGGCAGCTCCACCCTCCAAGAGGCCCACCAGGTGTCTGACTCGCTCTCTTTCTGGGACTTCCATTAATCGGCACTGATGCTCAAAGTCCTGTAAGAAGCCCTCAATGTCGCCTGCAGCTTCATTAAATGGTTTAAAGTCCTTGCGGGACACTCTGGAGAATTCCCTCATAGTGGGTGCTGTGGGTACAGTTTGTCTGGAGCCTCTAGCTGCTTCCACACCAAACCTCCTCTCCAGCTATATCCTCTCTTAAGCTCTACGAATAGCATCCATCTTATATTCAATGGTGACCTCATCTCCAAGCAGTGCCATCTCCTCCTCATACCACACAACCCATTGACTTTTTTGGGTATTTACCTCCAGCTCCTGTCTTTCCTCCCCTTGCTGTGGAAATTGTTCCTCGGTGCCATCTTGCAGGCAAGCTCCTTCCAAAGCCTCAATTAGTTGCTCCTTGGAGAGTCCTTTGTAGCCAACACCTAATTCACAGGCCTTTGTTTTGAGGTTCGACATAGTCGAGTTCTTATATCCTGAGATTCTGGTTTCAGACGTTGATGGGCCGTTGCCCTCCATTCTTTCTGCTCTCATCCCGCCGCTGCCACCAGTTTGTGACGGGGTATGTGACAGAGCAGTAAGGGACACCAGGCCGATGAACAATCCAAGAAGATTTAATGAGGCAGGGAACATAAAACATCCAATATCCAAATAGTTCTTTAGAGTCCACACAAAGGAAACAGATCTGGGACAAGCCGACGCTAAGGAGAATGCAACAGTCCTCAGATGCGTTCCCTAAATCCAGCAGCGTGGCAGCTGGTCCTCAATGTCACATAGTCCATACACAGGCTCTAGGATTCAGCCTCAGCTAAATATCCTAATCCTACTCCAGCCGAGATCCAACTAACTGAACTAACATGGGTCTCATTGTTCTTCTCTCCTGGGATCAGCCCTTAAGGTGGGCATACCTCCCCCTGGACATTTGATACATGAATGGACTTTGTACGTCCTGGCTCTGTTCTGTTTACCAAGTTGTGGTTGGAGAAATCCCATGCTGAGAAGAACAAACAATCCCCCACCAATAGTACATACAGGACAGTCAAGGAGAGACAGACTATTACCATGAGCACAGGCGGGGGAGGGACACGTTGTTACACCTAGCTCCAGTAGGTACTGTATATAGTCGTGGATTTAGATGTCATGTGGATTCTTAAATTAGCAAGGAACAGCATTAACCTAACTTGTACTGTTGATGAATAAGCAATTGAGTTATGTATTTTATTTTGCAGTATATATTTCAAATTCTTGATTTTAACTAAAACTTTGCAGTTTACGTCTCAAATCAGAGACATGTATCTCTACTTTTATAAATGAACTAGCGGGCAAGCATTCGTGATTGAGCCAATGGGTGATTCTTGGGGAAATCAATATTTCAGGTCTGATATCTGTAGGTGTGTATATATATATATATATATATATATATATATATATATATATTTATATATATATATATATACACGTGTGTGTGTGTGTGTGTGTGTGTGTGTGTGTGTGTGTGTGTATATATATAATTTCCTGATTACAGTAAGGCAGTCTGATGACCACCTATTTAATGTGAATAACAATAATTTGTAAGATTAAAAGGAACTTGATCCGCTGTCAATTGAGAACTGAAGAACATTTTACCCATCATACTATCGTTCTGTGATAGTTTAAAAAAAATGAAAATTGTACCATTAAAAACTTGTAAATACCTATCCATTGTAAATACCTCTGTAAATACCTACTCTATTGTAAATTTCTACCCTTTGCTCCATCCCTTCCTCTTTTTTTTAAATGACTCCTTCCCCTCTCCCCTGCATTGTTTCTCTCCCCCTATTGTTAATGTCTACTTATTAAGTATTAGAAATAAAAGTTATTACTTTGTATATCCATTTTAAATACCTACCCTTTGTAAATACCTTTGTAAATACCTACTCTGTAAATACCTTTGTAAATACCTACTCTTTGTAAATATCTACCCTTTGTAAATACCTACCCTTTGTAAATACCTACTCTTTGTAAATATCTACCCTTTGTAAATACCTACCCTTTGTAAATACCTTTGTAAATACCTACCCTTTGTAAATACCTTTGTAAATACCTACCCTTTGTAAATACCTACCCTTTGTAAATACCTTTGTAAATACCTACCCTTTGTAAATATCTACTATTTGTAAATACCTACCCTATTGCAAATTTCTACCCTTTGCTCCATCCCTTTCTCTGTTTATTAAATGAACCCTTCCCCTCTCCCCTCCATTGTTACTCTCCCCCTATTGTTAATGTTTACTTAAGTATTAGAAATAAAAGTTATTACATTGTATATCCATTTTAAATACCTTTGTAAATACCTACCCATTGTAAATACCTCTGTAAATACCTACTGCACTCGTTGTAATTACCTACCCTATTGTAAATTTCCACCCTTTGCTCCATCCCTTCCTCTGTTTTTTCATGGACCCCTTCCCCTCTCCCCTTCATTGTTCCTCTCCCCCCATTGTTAATCTATGTTAATCTAAGTATTAGAAATACAAGTTATTACAAAATAAAGAGTTAAAAAAAAAAATAAAATCCTTGACTTGCTGTTGATTTGTTTACTCTGCCTCCCAAAGTTTGAAGTAACAGATTTATCCTGAGCCGGCAGATTTCCGCAGCACTCAGGCCAGCAGCCGCACTATGCTGGCTGTCAGCCCTTTAAACCCGCAGAGCACAGATCCGCAGCGTTCATTGCAGGCCGGGGTTCGTCTGTGGGCTGCATTAGCATGGGATGCGCTCCTCTCCAGCAGATGAAGATGAGCGGCTACTGATCCCCCAGCGTACCTCAGTGCTGCAAGTGACCCATTATGTGTGTGCCCCGCAGCGTCTCCCAGTATGTCTATTTACCTCCAATGGCCCCAGTAATGTGTATGCCCACAGCATCCCCAGTATGAGTAATGCCCAGCACTGGCCCCTGTAATGTGTATGCCCGCTACTGACGCCAGTAATGTTTATGCCCCTCACTGGCCACAGTAACTTGTATGTCCCCAGTAATGTATTTACTATGGCCACTATGTCTCCTGTGATGTATATACAGCAGTCTCAGTGTGCACTATGCAGCCCTGTCTGCTAGCAGTGACACTGCCAGGCCAGCACAAGAACAGAATTAAACGCCCTGCGCCGATACGGCAATATCACTGCTAGCACACGGACTCAATGGCCATGTCTGTTAAAGTGATGGCCATCAAGTAGCGTGCCCTGCACAGCCAGATGCCTGCCGGAGAGGAGCTGGATAGGAGACAAGCGGGGGGAAGGTGAGAGGTTTGTTGCCGGTTTCTCCATATTAAAAATAGCTCTAATGTGCCTGTGTGTGCGCATGTGTATCTGTTTGTCACTGTATGTGACTGTTTATATATTTGTTTACATATATTTTTGTGAACTTGTCTTCAAATATGTACAGATACAGGCCCATGTACATATATCTGTGCTTGTCTGTGTGTGCATGAAGCCCACTGAGTCTTTCGCTCAGGGCCCACAAAAACCTGGAGCTGGCCTTATCTAGAAGTACAAGCTGGGCACAATGTATGGGCACTACAATGTTATGGGCACTACAATGTACTGGGCACTACAATGGTAGATTTGCAATTTTCACTCAGCAACATCCATTGCTTCTTATTTCTGGAAAAGACCCATGGAGTGACGACTACTACTACTACTACACATGTAGATAACATGGGGACACTTGAAGGGGTATTCTGCTCTTCTGGCATTTAGGTGCTCTGTATTTGGAGTCTGTGCTCCAAGGGTCAAATAGTGCTTCTTCCCCCCCATCGCAAGTCATATGGCTAAGCAGTACTTTACAGCCACATATGGAGTATTGCCTTGCTCAGAAGAAATTGTCTGACTCATTTTGGTGGCATTGTTATCCATTTTCCCATGTAAAAATGTAAAATCTGGGGCTAAAATAATTTTTTTCTGGTAAAAGCATTATTACATTTTCTTCATGACCCAATGGTATAAAATTCTGTGATACCCCTTTAGTGTCAATATGATCACTGCACCCCTGGATGAATTCATTGAGAGGTGTATTTTTTAAAATAAGGTCACTTATGGGGGATTTCTGCTATTCTGACAGCTCAGAGGCTCTGCCTATGTGAAATATCACCTGCAAACCATAACCGCAAAATTGCGCTATAATAATCTGCTCCTTCCCTTCTGAGTTTTCCACTGAATCTAAAATGTACAGCGGTACCTCGGTTTTCGTTGACGTCGGTTATCGTTGGTTTCGTTTTTTGATTTCTTTCCTTCAAATTTACTCAGTTTTTGTTGGTTGCGTCGGATTACGTTTTTTTTATCTGCATGCCCACGTGATTACCCTCCTAATTTTGCAACAACAAAAGGTGACCCATGCATTGTCCTGCTCTATGTGGCATTGTGCGAGTATCACCCCGCTCGTCAGTTTCAATATGTATGTTAAAAATGTGAGATAAAATATATTTATTGTTTACATTAGTAGTTTATATTCATTTCTTATTGTTTATAGTATTAAAATCTGTTTATTCTCTATAAAATGTGTTTTTGGTATGTATTTTGGAGTGTTTAAAGCAAATTAGTTGGATTTACATTGATTCCTATGAAAATAATTGCCTCGGTTTTCACTGATTTTGGATTCCATCAATTATTCGGACGGATTATCATTGAAAATTAAGGTATCACTGTTCTGAGTATAATGGAAGTCAATGTGGAACTCCAGCAATTTTCCAGCAGATACCCCCAAGGAGGGCTGGAAGACAGGAAAATTGATGAAATGGATGGAAATAGCACTCAAATGGAATGTAAACAGCATGGAGAAGACGCCTGGACACATCTCTGACTCCCAGGACACTGTTGGTAAGTAAATAAATAAATTTAATAAACATCAGGACCCCCCTATTTTTTGAGAACCAGCCAAGGTAAATCAGACAGATGCAGGCTGGTATTGTGAGTTTGGGAAGGTCCATGGTTATTTCGCCCTTCGCAGCCTAAATATACCAGCCTGCAGCCACCCAATCTAATGGATGAGCCAATTCTGGTGCTTCACCTCGATTTTTTTCTGATTTCCTTGCTGCAGCGGCAATCGGGGTTATACTGTTTGAGATTGATGTCAGCTGTGAATTGTCAACTGCCATCAAGCCCAGGGGTTAGTAATGGAGAGATGTCTTATCAGACACCCTCAATACTTACCTAGTAAGTGTAAAGTGAAAAAAAACACTGTAAAAAAATTGTTTATTTGAATATTGACTTCCCCACACTATCCATCATTAACCAATTTATAATTTAAAATAAAATAACCATGAAGCTCCAATGTAGTCTCTGATCTATTGGTTCCACGGCGTTCCTCGAATCGGTACTCCAACCTATAAATCCTTTGTCAGAGAATGAGGCTCAATAGATCAGTCCCGGTCAGCACCACACCTGGAATTTCTCATGTACGACGATGTCACTGATTTACTGATTTCAATGCGCATGAAAAATTCCAGGTCTGGCGCTAACCAGAAGGGACCTATGGAACCTTGTTCTCTGAACAAGGCTCTATCAGTTGGAGTACCAATTCAGGGGACGTTGTGGGACCAGTATATCATTGTCATGGTTGACAGACAACCCTATGGTATCTGGCTGCAGAAGGTCGACGCGTTTGTTGCACTAAATGCTCCTTGATAGTCCATTCTTTCTTCTGTGGTGTTAATGGAGTTCTATGTATCTTCTCTGTTATTGTTAAATCTCTCCTTTTTAGGACCCTGTGCATATCTTTACCTTTCTGCTGCTAATCATTATCCTCTCACTGTGTCTTTATATACCTGCATTTCCGCTTGGTTTGTTACCGGTGATGGAGTTTTTCTACATTCGGCTTGTAATCTTCGGGAAAAACATTGTTAGTCGCTGTCACTCTCCCAAAGTCATCTTGGAGAAAAGTTGTCCATCTGTATTCCCTTGTTTGTTTTCCCTGTGTGTTCTTATTTATCCTGTTCGGCGCATAGGTGCGGAACCGATCTAGGCAGGGGCGGATACATACTGCAGGGACCCCTGTGTAAGAAATCTTTTGGTTCCCCCTTCCCCCCTTTCTTACCAGATTAAACGTATGTAAACATATAGGCTGCACTGTTTTTTCCTAGTTTAGGACACAATGACCAAATCTAAACAATAAATAAGCTCCATATTTACCATCTGTATATAACACCAACCAGTCCTGCCGCCCTTCTATCTGCTGCAGCTTCAGTGCTGTCTCCAGTGCTTCTATTCACATTGGCTGGAGATGGGACAGCCTGGATACCCTTTGTGTTTTGCAGCTTGTCAGTGGTATACGGCTCAAGAGTCTGAAACCAGTAATTGTCTGCAGCGGTCACATGGGGCACCTGGGCTGGCACAGCCACTGTAAATAGAAGCATCAGGGAATAGCACACTAGAACTGTCAGGTGGAAGAAAGATGAGGATTTATAGTTTATTAAAGGCATTGTCCAGCAGATTCTGTAAAAAAAAACAATTGTATTCACCTGCTGTCACCCCTGGATCCAGCGCAGGCCGTCCTGTGCTCTGTGCCAGCATTAATTATGTCACCGTTCTATGGAACACAGGAGCTTGTGATGCCTGCAGTTCAGGTCACCTGAGGGCTGCAACCGATCACAAACTGCAGCGGTCCTGTGTCTGGTAGAACAGTGACATAATTAATGCTGCACAGACCATAGGATGGGCGGCGCAGGATCCAGGAGATGACAGCAGGGGTGCATAATTATAGTTTTTCAAAATGTAACCCCGATTAGATCCTTTTGCCAGGCTATTTTTTAACAGTACATGTATTATTTCAGACAACTACTTTAAAAGGAACCTGACAGCTGATAACCATGAGCCGTGGGCAGTCTGTACCTGACAGCTGATACCCATGAGCCGTGGGCAGCCTGTAACTGACGGCTGATAACCATGAGCTGTGGGCAGCCTGTACCAGGCAGTGGCTGTATGATCACAGCCAGGCATGTGTGACCCTAAAACACTGAGGAAATTCAGAGAAATACATTATTAGATGTCGGGGACTAAGCCACATGAAATACTAGTCGGACAGATGTGATGTCTGATACACACTGCTTGATCCACGAGTGACATGTATCCGCTGTCAGGATCCTTATAAGCAGAGCTCTACACCACAGGAGGGTGCAGAAGAAAAACAGAGGAAATACAACAAAAAACAAATGCACCATAGACATCATTAAAGATGGTCTCACTAATTTGCTTACTTATGAAATATGTGTTTATGAATGTAGTGTCATAATATACTCACCTACCGCCGCTTTCGCCGGTGTCCTGCGCTGTTCTGCTCTTCATTTCAGTGAAGTCACCGCTCTCCAGTATCTCCAGTGTCCAGCACTGTTCTGCTCCTCTTCTCACTGATGTCACGCCACTCTCTCTGGTGTCCAGCGCTGTTCTGCTCCTCTTCTTAATGATGTCCCCGCTCTCCAGTATCTCCAGGTCACACTGCTCTGCAAGACCTGAAAGTGACTTACAATGTAAGTCTATGAAGCGTCAGAAAGATGCTCCATAGGCTTTAATTGTAAAAGACATCTGGCTCAGAGTGTAGTGTGACACGAGATACCGGAGAGCGGTGACTGCACTCAGGAAAGTAGAAGAGCGGCATTAGGTGAGTATATAAATACACTCACAGTACATTACATGCACAGACACACTCCATCAATAAAAGTGAGTAGGAGGCTTCTGTATATGACTGTATTCACCTATATGTTCACATGCAACTTCACCTCATCCGGCCTTTCTCACACTTGTAATGGAGCTGAAATATTATTATTTATTATTATAGCACCATCAATTCCATGGCGCATTACATGTGAAAGGCGTATACATAATAGGGACAAGTACAATAATCATAAAAAATACAAGACACAGACCGGTACAGGAGGAGAGAGGACCCTGCCCCCGAGGGCTCACAGTCTACAAGGGATGGGTGAGGATACAGTAGGTTAGGGTAGAGCTGATTGTGCGGCGCTGTATCAGACTGAGGGTTACGGCAGGTTATAGGCTTGTCGGAAGAGGAGGGTCTTTAGGTTCCTTTTGAAGCTTGTCAAGGTAGGCGAGAGTCTGATGCTTTGAGGCAGAGCATTCCAGAGTATGGGGGAGGCATGGAGGAAATCTTGGATGCGATGGTGGGAAAAGGAGATGAGAGGGGAGTAGAGAAGGAGATCTTGTGAGGATCGAAGGTTACGTGCAGGTAAGTACCAGGAGACTAGGTCAGAGATGTAGGGAGGAGACAGGTTGTGGATGGTTTTGTAGGTCATGGTTAGGGCATAATATGAGCATATAGGTGAATACAAGGATGTGCACAGATAAATACACGTACAACATATACAGATATGTCCAATATAGCACGATACTGAGAAAAAATTATCCCTCCAATTTATCAATGTTCACTATAGGAAGAGTGGATCCTTCATATTACAGCATGAAATTAAATTTTTTAAAAACATAACTTTTAATAGTGCTTATTAAAATGATCTATAATCAATAAAAACGTGAATATAAAATGTGATCCCTGATTCTAGGTCACCAAGATCAAACGGACCAGGAAATCAGGTCCGACGCACAAAACACTTCCTCACTAGGTCCGGCAATAAGCCGCAATACCTTGTTCTTCTCAAAAGACAGTTATTCCAGGGAACCGCCCTCCACAATCTGTCTCAGAGATTTATCAATCATATGAGGAAAAATTGGTGATATACAAAACCACTTATTCATACATATGTCATTTTTTCAATATCATAAATGACTATTATAGATATGGAGTGATCTCACCACACGGCGGGCTTAATAATCATCAAAATTCTATATGACGTGGAGAAAAATGCTAATCAGCCTCCTTGGCTCTCCTATTGTTTCATCCAAATTATAAACCGGGCAGACATCATGTAACTCCCAACGCGTTTCTTTCACTTCAAAGTCATCAGGGGGGTCTGTGTTACTTAGACTCAATCAATCACTTACAATCAACAGGAAGGATCACATAGTCGGACCTAGCGTCCGCACCACGTTAATCAGAGGAACGCCCCTTACAAACAAGGAAGTGTGTGGAACGCACGCTGTGCGCTCCACACATTCAATCCATCCTCTCCAGCAGCGCTGTGCGCCCTGCGCAGACCTCCTCAATCAAGCCTAGAAATATCAGCGCTGGAAATCCTTCCATATCGTTTTCAGGCAGCAATAATCCAAGTCACAGACTCCCTACCTGTTTACTGTGAAATATAACCATCTCATTTCTACAGCAATAGTATCAATTTAAATGGTGGCATATTCTTTTCAATACATTTACCACTTATATAGTCACCATAGTGTGTTTTCTATATAGCCTTCAGCTTCTTATTTATTTATATACCCTGACACAGAATCTGACATACACCATTCTTATTGGGACTAGATGTTATTTGAATATTACACTATCAAAACAATGTTAATGTGGATATTTATTAAATATGATCATATCAGCACATAACGCCAATTTACCCTATTAATCAGCGGCCCTGATAGCCCTGAGATTAGGATTGGACCGTGACATTGAAACCACACCAAAATTCGTTCATCTATTTTATTGGGGTACACCTTATTGTGGGGAGCCTAGGGGACCTATAGAACTAACTCGCCATTCTCTAATTGTAGAATAGATTAGATAAGGCTTTTAAAAGGGGTAAATAATGTAGTTAAAAGGACAGTACCCACCACCAAGCGTGCTCACTATCCTCACAACCTAATGCTGATAACTGGCCCTTCCTAGCCTGCGGAGGTTGGCACCCTAGTTCCTACGCATATGGCGCCCCCGCTCAACGTAGACTGTCCCTCCTGAACTGACCCTCTATCTATTGTGTAAAGAGGAAAGGAACAAAGGATAATTGTTCATTCAAACCCTGCAGTGTAACTGTCTGAAGCTCGAATATCCAGTAACATTCTTTCCTCAGTAACAGATTATCCCAGTTACCGCCCCTTGATGGAGGGTCTATATGATCAATACCCATTATCGAGATTGATTTTAGATCCCCATTATGTACGGTGTTAACATGTCTTGCCACACTAGTATCTTTCTTATTGACAATGTCTCGTCTATTTTCCCCTGCTCTCTTCCTCAACTCTCTGATTGTATATAAATAAATAAATAAGCTGAAGGCTATATAGAAAACACACTATGGTGCCTATATAAGTGGTAAATGTATTGAAAAGAATATGCCACCATTTAAATTGATACTATTGCTGTAGAAATGAGATGGTTATATTTCACAGTAAACAGGTAGGGAGTCTGTGACTTGGATTATTGCTGCCTGAAAACGATATGGAAGGATTTCCAGCGCTGATATTTCTAGGCTTGATTGAGGAGGTCTGCGCAGGGCGCACAGCGCTGCTGGAGAGGATGGATTGAATGTGTGGAGCGCACAGCGTGCGTTCCACACACTTCCTTGTTTGTAAGGGGCGTTCCTCTGATTCACGTGGTGCGGACGCTAGGTCCGACCATGTGATCCTTCCTGTTGATTGTAAGTGATTGATTGAGTCTAAGTAACACAGACCCCCCTGATGACTTTGAAGTGAAAGAAACGCGTTGGGAGTTACATGATGTCTGCCCGGTTCATAATTTGGATGGAACAATAGGAGAGCCAAGGAGGCTGATTAGCATTTTTGTCCACGTCATATAGAATTTTGATGATTATTAAGCCCGCCGTGTGGTGAGATCACTCCATATCTATAATAGTCATTTATGATATTGAAAAAATGACATATGTATGAATAAGTGGTTTTGTATATCACCAATTTTTCCTCATATGATTGATAAATCTCTGAGACAGATTGTGGAGGGCGGTTCCCTGGAATAACTGTCTTTTGAGAAGAACAAGGTATTGCGGCTTATTGCCGGACCTAGTGAGGAAGTGTTTTGTGCGTCGGACCTGATTTCCTGGTCCGTTTGATCTTGGTGACAGAATCAGGGATCACATTTTATTTTCACGTTTTTATTGATTATAGATCATTTTAATAAGCACTATTAAAAGTTATATTTTAAAAAAATTAATTTCATGCTGTAATATGAAGGATCCACTCTTGCTATAGTGAATATACACATATGTGCAGAAATAAATAGACATGACACATATACAAACATATTAGACATATAGATGAATGGATAGATAGAGAGGGATAGATAGATGGAAAGATAGATGGAAAGATAGAGTGATAGATAGAGGTATAGATAAATAGATAGATACAGGTATAGATAGATAGATAGATACATGTATAGATAACTAGATAGAGGGATAGAAAGAGGGATAGATAGATGGATACATGTATAGATAAATAGATAGAGGGATAGATAGATACATGTATAGATAGATAGAGGGATAGAAAGAGGGATAGATAGATGGATACAGGTATAGAT
Source organism: Anomaloglossus baeobatrachus (assembly GCF_048569485.1). NCBI lineage: Eukaryota > Metazoa > Chordata > Amphibia > Anura > Aromobatidae > Anomaloglossus > Anomaloglossus baeobatrachus. The sequence goes on along the minus strand of NC_134355.1, from coordinate 157,603,575 downwards.
AAATAGAGGGATAGATAGATAGATACATGTATAGATAGATAGAGGGATAGATAGAGAGATAGATAGTTACAGGTATAGATAGATCATACCTCCCAACTTTTAAAGTAGGAAAAGAGGGACAAAGTTTGCGGCGTGCTTTTTAGGCCACGCCCCTAACCACACCCATTTCACAGTCACGCCCATATCCACTCCCCATCCACACCCATTCAGCATGGACACGCAGGCAGCCGGCGGGCCTCCAGCATGGACACGCAGGCAGCCGGCGGGCCTCCAGCATGGACACGCAGGCAGCCGGCGGGCCTCCAGCATGGACACACAGGCAGCCGGCGGGCCTCCAGCATGGACACGCAGGCAGCCGGCGGGCCTCCAGCACGGAGAGGCAGGCAGCCGGCAAGCCCCAAGCACGGAGACGCAGGCAGCCGGCGGGCTTCCAGCACGGAGACGCAGTCAGCCGGCGGGCCTCCAGCACGGAGACGCAGGCAGCCACAGTGAGGCGGCCGGTCGCCCGCACAGTGAGGCGGCCGGTCGCCTTCACAGACAGGTGGCCGGCCGCCCGCCTTCACAGACAGGCGGCGGGCCGCCCGCACAGACAGGCGGCCATCCACCCGCAGAGAGAGGCGGCCAGCCGCCCGCACAGAGAGGCGGCGGGCCGCCCGCACAGAGAGGCGGCCGTCCACCGCAGAGACAGGCGGCCGGCTGCCCGCACAGACAGGCGGCGAGGGGGCGCCCGCACAGACAGGCGGCGAGGGGGCGCCCGCACAGACAGGCGGCCGGCCGCACGCACAGAGAGGCGGCCACCCGCACAATGAGGCGGCCGGCCGCCCGCACAGTGAGATGGCGGGCCGCCCGCACAGAGAGGCGGCCGTCTGTCCGCAGAGACAGGCGGCCGTCCGTCCGCAGAGACAGGCGGCCGTCCGTCCGCAGAGACAGGCAGAGAGGCGGCGGGGGGGGCGCCTGCACAGACAGGTGGCGGGGGGGCGCCCGCACAGACAGGCGGGGGGGGCGCTCGCACAGACAGGCGGCGGGGGGCGCCCGCACAGAGAGGCGCGGGCCGCCCGAACAGAGAGGCGGCCGGCCGCACGCACAGAGAGGCGGCCGCCCGCACAATGAGGCGGCCGGCCGCCCGCACAGTGAGATGGCGGGCCGCCCGCACAGAGAGGCGGCCGTCCGCCCGCAGAGACAGGCGGCCGTCCGTCCGCAGAGACAGGCGGCCGTCCGTCCGCAGAGACAGGCGACCGTCCGTCCGCAGAGACAGGCGGGCGTCCGCCCGCAGAGAGAGCCGGGGGGGGGGCGCCCGCACAGACAGGCGGCGGGGGGCGCCCGCACAGACAGGCGGCGGGGGGCCACAGAGAGGCAGCCGCCCGCACAATGAGGCGGCCGGCCGCCCGCACAGTGAGATGGCGGGCCGCCCGCAGAGACAGGCGGCGGGGGGCGCCCGCAGAGACAGGCGGCGGGGGGGCGCCCGCAGAGACAGGCGGTGGGGGGCGCCCGCACAGACAGGCGGCGGGGGGCGCCCGCACAGAAAGGCGCGGGCCGCCCAAACAGAGAGGCGGCCGGCCGCACGCACAGAGAGGCGGCCGCCCGCACAATGAGGCGGCCGGCCGCCCGCACAGTGAGACGGCGGGCCGCCCGCACAGAGAGGCGGCCGTCCGCCCGCAGAGACAGGCGGCGGGGGGCGCCCGCAGAGAGAGGCGGTGGGGGGCGCCCGCACAGACAGGCGGCGGGGGACGCCCGCACAGACAGGCGGCGGGGGGGGGCGCCCGCACAGACAGGCGGCGAGGGGCGCCCGAACAGAGAGGCGGCCGGCCGCATGCACAGAGAGGCGGCCGCCCGCACAATGAGGCGGCCGGCCGCCCGCACAGTGAGATGGCGGGCCGCCCGCACAGAGAGGCGGCCGTCCGCCCGCAGAGACAGGCGGCCGTCCGTCCGCAGAGAGAGGCGGCGGGGGGCGCCCGCACAGACAGGCGGCGGGGGGCGCCCGCACAGAGAGGCGGCCGCCCGCACAATGAGGCGGCCGGCCGCCCGCACAGTGAGATGGCGGGCCGCCCGCACAGAGAGGCGGCCGTCCGCCCGCAGAGACAGGCGGCGGGGGGCGCCCGCAGAGACAGGCGGGGGGCGCCCGCACAGACAGGCGGCGGGGGGCGCCCGCACAGAGAGGCGCGGGCCGCCCGAACAGAGAGGCGGCCGGCCGACCGCACAGAGTGGCTCCGGCCGGGGGGGAAGGGAGGGGAATCAGCGCTGGGGAGATTCAGTTTACATACCTTAGCAGCAGCACAGAGCAGACAGAGACTAGTTTCGGGCAGCGCGCTCCTCTCTGCTATGCCACGTCACGTGTTAGGATGGTAGGAGGGAAAAGCAGTGAGGCGGGGAGAGAGTGGGTGGGCGGAGCCCAGGATAGAGCCGTCCCGCCCGTGGCAACGGGACAAACAATACAAAGCGTGATAGTCCCGCTGTATCCGGGACGGTTGGGAGGTATGGATAGATAGATAGATAGATACAGGTATAGATAAATAGATAGAGGAATAGATAGATGTTCACACATTACATATGGACTCATCCTCTCTGCAGACGATGACACATGGTGGTCAGGACAGCTAGTTCTTCCCTCTGGAGCCTGTACTTCCATCTTGTCTATGGTGCAGCCTCCTGTCCTCCTGGGGCCCAACTGCTGTTCTTGAAATATTTCCAGTGCTGGAGGAGGAGAGAAGCTCAGGCATGAGGGGGGAGCAGGGAGCCATGTTTGCATACAGAGGCCTGCACTGCTGGAGAAGGAGCTGGTGGGCGGAGATTCCTCTTTGTCTGTGAGAAATTACTTCATCCTCAGTATGGCTGGCAGCTCCTGTAGAAATGAATTCTCCCTCCTGCAGCCCCTAACAGGTGAGGAAGGGGGGCCTGTGTCAGCTCAGCTGCAGCATATGCGTGCACCTGATGGGCCCCTGCTTCTCCTGTTAGTGTTCAAAGCTGCCGCTGTCAAAGGAAATCCCCATATGTTTTCAGGCCCTAGGGGCCCCTCCCGCTCGGGGCCCCTGTGCGACTGCACATGCGGTATGTCCGCCAGTGGATCTAGGGACATCAGGGGCCAGTGGAAGGTTTAGGCAGGGGTCACCATCTTCCCCTCCCTTAGACACAGGGTTTCCCTCTTTCCTTCCCCCTTTTTGCCGTTTGCTCGGTATCTCCCTATAACTAACTGGACAACCATGGATTACTTCAGAGCTTTGTGGATTTTTCATAAACATTACATTGGTGAACAAGAGATAGTGTGGTGGAGTCTTTATTCAAATAACCTATTTTTTCTGTTTGTGTGTGTTTTTTAAATTTTACACTTACTGGTTTAGTAATTGGGGTGTCTGATAGACACCTCTCCATTACTTACATTATTCAGACATTAACCCTATAAAGCATTATCTCGATTGCCAGCATACCTGAGCAGTTGGGAAGAGCCGGGGCGAAGCACCAGAATTGGCGCATCTAATTGGCTGCAGGCTGCTATTTTTAGGCTAGGAAATGCAATATAAACATGGGCATTCCAGCCTCATAATACCAGCCTGCAGCTGTCTCCATTGCATTGACTGGTTATCAAAAATGGGAGGTGCCCATGTTTTTTTAAATTTATTTATTAGTTAACCAAGACTAAAAACACCCTTTTGTGCCCTATGAAAGGCACAAAGGGTGCCAGTGTACAATATGTAGTGGGGGAATTACTTTGCTTTTTTCACCTTCCAAAAGACAGTGTGCCGAGCATCGCGTCAAATGGTCCTATATAGACCTGATGATGTGATGCGGCCGGCCAATGACAGCACTCAGCATGGCTGTGATTACTGCGGAAGTGCCCACAGCCGAACAGTTTGTTGATTGCCTGCACTACAGCCTTTTAAAAAACTATTCAGAATTCAAACTCGACCACAGACTTCCTTGAAAAGTTTGAGTTCAAGCACTGAATACTAGGTGTGATGTACCGACTACGAACTTTACAGTTCGGGCTCACTAATGACTAATAATGTCTAACAGCGTTGAAACATGCTAGGTGAGGACTGGATCTTTCACTCGAGCACCCTCATTACTTAATCAGGTATCAAGCGTGCCCGAGCACCCCGATACGCAATTGACTATCGAGAAGTGGCGAGCACGCTCACTCATCACTATTTCTGAGCTTTGAACTGTGCCATAAAAGTAGTTTTCGACCACATATGGGGTATTGGAAAACTGTGAAGAAATTGTGTAACAAATTGTACTGCTTGTTTTCTCTTATTACCCTTTTGAAAGTTAAAAACTTGGAGCCAAAGCAACATTGTTTTAGAAAAAAATGTGAAATTTTAATTTACTCAGCCCAATATTATGCAATTCTGTGAATCACTTGACTGTGTACAATGCTCACTGCACCCCTAGATGAATTCCTTAAAAGGTGTAGTTTCCAAACTTTTGTCACTAGGGGGGCTTTCTGCTGTTTTGCCATATTAGGGTCTCTTCAAATGTGACATGGCATCTGCAATCTATTCCAGCCAAAATGGTGCCCCAAAATTCATATAGCAGCTTTTCCCCTCTGAAACCTGCCATGCGCCCAAAAAGTCATTTTCCACCACATATGGGGTATTGGTGTACACAAATTGTATGATCCATTTTTCCTGTTACCGTTCTGAAGATTGAAATTTGGAGGCAAGAGCAACATGTTTGTGGGAAAAAATATTTTTTTTATTTTCATGGCTCAATGTTCAAAACTTTTTGTGAAACACCTGTGGGTTCAAGGTGCTCATCACACCTCTAAATACATTTTTTGATGGTGTAGTTTCCAAAACGGGATAACTTGTGGGGGTTTCTACTTTTTTGGCATCTATTTCAGCCAATTTTGCATTGCAAAAGTCAAATAGTGCCTGTTGTGTTTTCCACAACATATGAAATATCGGTGTACTTAGAAGAATTTGCACAACAAACTGTATGGTCTTTTTTCTCCTGTTACCATTATGAAAATGCTAAATATGAGTCTAAAGCAATATTAAAATTTAACATTTTCATTTTTTCATTCCACTTTGCTTTAATTCCTGTGAGGCACCTAAAGGGTAAATATACTTCTTGTTTTGAGAAGTTTGAGGGGCTCAGTTTTTAAAATGGTCTCACTTTTATGTATTTTTTGTCATATAAGCCCCTTAAAATCACTTCAAATGTGATGTGGTCCCTAATAAAATATTTTTTTTAAAAATGTGTTGGAAAAATGAGATATTACTGATAATCTATTTACCTTTATAACTTCCTACCCGAGAAAAAATATCTTTCAAAAATGGTGCTGATGTAAAGTAGACATGAGGTAAATGTTATGTTTACCACTAACATGAAGTACAATGTGTTTCAAAAAAGGTCTCAGAATCATTGGGATCCATTGAAGCGTTCCAGAGTTATTATCGTATAAAGTGACACTAGTCAGAATTGTAAAATTTGGCCTTGCCGGGAAGGTGAAAACAGTCGTTGGTGTAAGAGGTTATTTAGGCCCTCCTCACTACAATAATGCCAAATACGTGGTCACTTACTGTGGTTTGGGCACGGTAGGCTTAGGAAGAAGGGGGTATTGGATGTGGGAGTGCAGATGTCACTGGATTTTATTCGAGGGGTGGGAAGCATATACACCTACATTTACCTTGACAGATGACAGACCTGAGGGGCAGCTTATTTTGTGGGGGATAAGTTAGCATTTTTGTTGGTAGTATTTTAGTAAGCTTCAGTGGTAAGGGGTTAATTAAAATTGTCCCACCGTTTCTGCTCTACTCTTAACTGCTTTATTTTTCCCTACTTCTTGTCTGATGACACTTTCTTTGAGACTCCTAGTGTATGCTGTCATATCCAAATGAAGCATCATTAGTGATGCCCATTTCAGGGACTGGGCTAGTCCCAGCTTTACAGAGCATTTATTGGTTGTCAATTACCATGTATGCTCAGTAGATCCGGTCATTAGATTGTCACTATCTTTCCTGTACGGTCACCCCAGCTGTCTTCAATCAATGTGCAGTTCTCCTTCATTGTAGAGTCTTTGTAGATTCTGCTACTATGCAATATGCTGGCAATAGAGTGCACTGTCAGTGGGCATTGTAAGATTACCTAGAGTTGTAAGTAGAGCTGAGGCTAGCACTGCCCCAGAAGTAGTGTGCTTTTACTGTGTAGATCGCACAATGTCATAATATATGGAGAATCTTAATCAAAGGAGAACTTTTACAATTGCAAATTGAGTGAAGACAGCTTAGGTGACAGTACTGGAATTGACATATGATGCATGCTTGGTAGAGCAGGGACTAGCCCCCTGATGATTCTTTGTTTGACTGCGCATTTTGATTCTCGAACAAGGTTTCATCAGAGAAATTAGTAAAAATAAATAACCAAAATAAAGCAGTTAGAGTAGAGAGAGAAGTAGGGAATTTTTAATTAAAGTGTGTTAAAAAAAGTGTTTAGATTTCTAAATTACATAGAACTACGTATTTAAGATTAAAATGTGTTTTTCTTTCTAACTACCCCCCTACTCATTAATTTATTTGTAGCAGAGCATCAATCTACCTTGCAATGATTTTGGTAAATTTACCAGGACATCCCCTCACTGTTTCTCAGTTTTTACAGTGAGCACTTTATTTACCTCTCATATCCATGCCCCTCTACAAAGCCTGATTGGGTTTTTTTCAATCACTTTTTGAGCATAATATAACAGGAATTAATTTAAGGAGTGGCATAACACATATCCGATTAAGTCGTCCACAAGCTTGAATAGTCATGTCTTACATAGGGTGCATTTTTCTTAAGCATTACTATGGGTATCCATACATTTTTTGCCAGTAGTCTTGAAGTATTCTACATAACTAAACATGTGCAGCACTATTCCAGTTGCCAGGAGTTCTGCTGACCAAATCTAGCCACTTTGTATTTGTGTGAAAGGATATAGTGATTCCTCTGTAGAAAAAAAAAATAATTATCTGTAGTAGCCTATATCTAGGACTTACAAGCGAAGGACCCAAACTAGCAAGAATAATATTACAATCTTAATCAGTATCAGGAATATCATCCTTCAACTCCGGCCTGGACTGACAATCTGGCACAGTGGACTGTCGTATATGCAGTATGCTGTCGTGGTGTAAATATGGCCGCCACGGTACACACTCATCTGGACGCCGGCTTGTTCGGAACTTCAGCTGCAGTGGACATTGTCTGTGTGCGTGTACCAGGGGCTTCAGCCTGTGTCACAGCATCGGTGCTCGCTCTACTAACATGAGCCCCTTGGCACCCACAAGACTCTTTGTGTCGGACGCTGGCCAATGCCAGCATCAGAACGTCTTTTTGTGGACGGACTTCGCTCTCTCCTTACCGGTTTTGGGCATACCACTCATCTGCATACCTCATGCCCGGCCCTGGACCCGGCCTGGATTCTGGACCTGTCCTAGTTCCTGGAACCGGCTTAGACCCGCTGCAGCAGTCTATGATCCTCTCCTATGTCATGGATCTGGATGAGTTACTTTCGATATAGAAACTTTTTTTATGTACATACATCAGCCGCAGTATCGCCTATGAATTGAATATAGATATCTGTATGTACATTATATATGTGATACTATGACTGCTGTATGTACATTAGGCTAGGTTCCCACAATCATTGTTTGTAGTGTTTTAGACGACGTTCCGTATTTTCGCTGCATCCAAAACGCTGTGTTGTACAGTACAAGCACAGTGGATGATATTTACAGAAATCAACTGCCCACTGTACTTCTTTTATCCGCAGTGTAAACGGAGACATGGTGCAGATTTTGGAGCCGCAGCATGTCAATTTATGTTTGAGGGGAGGAGAGTCTTCTCAGTGGGAGAACACAGTGAAAGTCTGCAGTGGCCCAAATCCTGGGGGCATATTGCTAATCCCTGCCTACCTGTTCCTGTATCTAGTAGCATACATAAAGAGATCTTTAGAAAAAGTATTTCCAAAGATCTTTTATGAGATGCTAATGAGTGAAGGGACTAGTCACTAGGGTTAGTTCCTGTGCTCATTCCGCCCTCTTAGCATATTGATACACCCACAGGGGCGTGCTAACATGCTATTCAATGCAGCGTCACCAGCGGTGATGCACGTACCCTTGTCCGCTGTCACCGCTCTTCTGAATGCCCAACACTTTCAGTCATGCGCAGTATGAAGTCTGGTGTATGCATCCTGGCTTCAGAGAGGTCTAGTGCGCATGACCGGAAGTGTGGGGCATTCAGAAAAGTGGTGAGAGCAGACACAGGTATGTGCGTCACCACTGGTGATGAGGCATTGAGCAGCATGTTAGCATGCCCCTGCAACTAGTCTCTGCGCTCATAAGCATCTCATAAAAGATCTTTCAAAATACGTTTTTTTAAAGATCTTTTTTCGTATGCTACTATAGCCTGGGACAGTTACAGTGGGGAAAAAAGAATTTAGTCAGCCACCGATTGTGAAAGTTCTCCCACTTAAAAAGTTGAGAGAGGCCTGTAATTAACATCATAGGTAGACCATAACTATGAGAGACAAAATGAGAAAACAAATCCAGAAAATCACTTTCTCTGATTTGGCAAGGTTTTTTTTGCAAATTATAGTGGAAAATAGGTATTTAGTCATCGAAACACATGCAAGATGTCTGTCTCTCACAGACCTGTAACTTCTTTATGAGGCTATTCTGTCCTCCACTCATTATCAGTATGAAAGACACCTGTCCACAACCTCAAACAGTCACACTCCAAACTACACTATGGTGAAGACCAAAGAGCTGTTAAAGGACACCAGAAACCAAATTGTAGCCCTGCATCAGGCTAGGAAGACTAAATTTGCAATAGGCAAGCAGCTTGGTGTGATGAAATCAACTGTGGGAGCAATAATAAGAAAATGGAAGACATACAAGACCACTGATAATCTCCCTCGATCTGGGGCTACATGCAAGATCTTACCCCATGGGGTCAAAATGATCACAAGAATGGTGAGCAAAAATCTCAGAACCACACAGGGGGCCTAGTGAATGACCTGCATAAAGCTGGGACCACCGTAACAAAAGCTACCGTCAGTAACACACAGCACCGCCAGGGACTCAGATTCTGCAGTGCCAGACATGTTCCCCTGCTTAAGCCAGTACATGTCCAGGCCTGTCTGAAGTTTGCTAGAGAGCATTTGGATTATCCAGAAAAGTTTTGGGAGAATGTCATATGGTCTGATAAAATCAAAGTAGAACTGTTCGGGAGAAACACATCTCGTAGTGTTTGGAGGAGACAGAATGCTGAGTTACATCCAAAGAACACCATACCTACTGTGAAGCATGGGGCTGGCAACATCATGCTTTGAGGCTGTTTCTCAGGAAAAGGGACCAGGGCGACTGATATGTGTACATGAAAGAATGAATGAGGCCATGTATCGAGAGATTTTGAGTGCAAACCTCCTTCCACCAGCAAGGGCATTGAAGATGAAATGTAGCTGGGTCTTTCAGCATGACAATGATCCCAAGCACACCACCAGGGCAATAAAGGAGTGGCTTCATAAGAAGCATATGAAGGTCGTGGCGTGGCCTAGCAGTCTCCAGATCTCAATTCCATAGAAAACCTTTGGAGGGAGTTGAAAGTCCGTGTTGCCCAGCGACTGGCCCAAAACATCACTGCTCTAGAAATCTGCATGGAGGAATGGGCCAACATACCACCAACAGTGTGTTCCAACCTTATGAAGACTTACAGAAAACATTTGACCTCTGTCATTGCCAATAAAGTATGTATAACAAAATATTGAGATGAACTCTTGTTATTGACCAAATACTTATTTTCCACCGTAATTTGCAAAAAAATCTTGCCAAATCAGACAAGGTGATTTTCTGGATTTGTTTTCTCATTTTGTCTCTCATAGTTGTGGTCTACCTATGATGTCAATTACAGGCCTCTCTCATCTTTTTAAGTGGAGAAAACCTGCACAATTGCTGGCTGACTAAATACTTTTCTCCCCCACTGTAGGTAGTGATTAGCAATATGAACCCAGAAATGCTTGCGGTTATGGGTGCATATTGCACCTGACAGTTTCCCTTTAAATTCTCAGTGTGTGTGTGTGTGTATATATTTATATATATACACACAGTATATAATATGGTGGAGTGGGTGTACCACGATAGTGGTGTAAGGCTGGATATCTGTAATAGTGCCACAAGGCTTATTAGGGCATTCCAGGGACAGGTTTTATGGTTATCCGAAGAGATAGGCGGGTCTGGCTATCCATTTACCTTTGCCCATGGGAGTGTCTCAGGCTTTTAAAATGGTGTCCCTTTGTTTGGCACATGTTCAATGTGCAAAGGCTGGGTTGCCTCTGGAAGCAGTCTTTGGGAACAAGAGGACTCGCTTGTCCTGACCAGGAACAGACACTACACCATGTTTATGTTGTTTGGAAGCCACAAGAGTCACGGAGTGGCCTGGCCCGGTTCCTTTGCACCGAGGCGTACAGGAAGGAGGATTGGAGGGTGGCAGGGAGTATGGAGGTAGTAGTCGGGGGGTTTAGGAAACTTTTATTAGGATCGTGACTCCACCTGTGGTACGCGGCCAGTTATAGGGGCCGCCGCTGCAGGGTCTCTCACCGGGGCAGATGTTGGGGTGCAGCCGAGATGGTGTCGCTCTCCACAGGCGGAGTGGGATTACCCCGGGAGGATGGCTGGGGTCGGCGGTAGTCCCCTCTGGCGCCGCAGCGCTGGGCGCCGGTAAAGGAGAGGCAGAGACAGGGGCTGCAGTTACAGTTTTTATTTACTCACAAGTCCTTTAGGTGCTGCCTCAGAGTACCGATCTATGCCATGATGGGCTCCAGCCGATCCCGGATAGTCGGCGGTCACCGCCGGTGCCCGTGAAAGTCTTTTAGTGAAGTGTCCCTCTGAAGCTATCCGGAACCCGGGCTGAGCCTCCTGCTCCAAACCACAGGCCCAGGAGGAAAGAGGAAACACCAACTCCAGTTGTCAGTGCTAGATGTTATCCCAAGCTGTGCCCAGGAAGGTTCTGCTCTAAGTGTCATGGCTGCGTCTACTTCTACCCCATGTGGCGCCCGCCCCCAGTGGTTGTCCTAGCAACCGGTAAAGTCCAATCCAATGCGAATAAGCACCTTACTGCTGTTTGAGTGTGTTTTGTGAAGGCACTGGCAGGTTAACCCCTTCCTGACTCGGGAAAAATATTACCCCTGAAAAGTGGTATAATACCCTGAGGCACTATATATATATATATATATATATATATATATATATATAAACAGACCAAAAGTTTGGACACACCTTTTCATTCAAAGAGTTTTCTTTATTTCCATGACTCTGAAAATTGTAGATTGACATTGAGGGCATGAAAACTATGAATTATGTTTTTCAACTGCAGGGAAAGGATGACTGATTGCAATTGAAGGTAAGATGAATGCGGCCAAGTACAGAGATATCCTGGAAGAAAACCTCTTCCACAGTGCTCTTGACCCTAAGCACACAGCTAAAATAACAAAGGAGTGGCTTCAGAACAACTCTGTGACCATTCTTGGCTGGCCCAGCATCTCTGGGAACTCCTTCAAGACTGTTGGAAGACCATTTCCGGTGACTACCTCTTGAAGCCATCAAGAGAATGCAAAGAGTGTGCAAAGCAGTAATCAAAGCAAAAGGTGGCTACTTTGAAGAATCTAGAATATAAGACATATTTTCAGTTGTTTCACATTTTTTTGTTAAGTATTTCATTCCACATGTGTTAATTCATAGTTTTGATGCCTTCAATGTGAATCTACAATTTTCAGAGTCATGAAAATAAAGAAAACTCTTTGAATGAGAAGGTGTGTCCAAACTTTTGGTCTGTACTGTATATATTACAGTGGGTACGGAAAGTATTCAGACCCCTTTACATTTTTCACTCTTTGTTTCATTGCAGCCATTTGGTAAATTCAAAACAAGTTAATCTTTTTCTCATTAATGTACACTCTGCACCCCGTCCCCCATCTTGACAGAAAAAAAACAGAATTGTAGAAATTTTTGCAAATTTATTAAAAAGAACTGAAATATCACATGGTCTTAGCATTCAGATCCTTTGCTCAGTAATGAGTAAAAGCACCCTTTTGAGCTAGTACACCAATGAGTCTTTTTGGGAATGATGGAACAAGGTTTTCACACGTGGATTTGGGGATCCTCTACCATTCTTCCTTGCAGATCCGCTCCAGTTCCGTCAGGTTGGATGGTGAACGTTGGTGGACAGCCATTTTCAAGTCTCTCCAGAGTTGTTCAATTGGGTTTAGGTCAGGGCTCTGGCTGGGCCAGTCAAGAATGGTCACAGAATGGTATGAGAAGGGTTTAAGACTAACAGCCCCCAATAATCCTAATCCTCCACTCCTTGTCTTGAAGATACTTTCTGTGCTGCACCAACCCCATTATAATGCACTACCCCAAAGACTCAGGTTAATTCCCATTGTACACAATTTTATGCATGCCCTAAGCACAAATCTTTTTAGACAGGTCTATCACATCCCTTGCATCCCATCACTAATCTAACGTTTCTTAGTGTCTCCCTTCCTACATTTTTTACTCAGAAATTTTTTGACTCATTTAGCATCATCATTTTGCACCGTGCTTTTATAGATATTATCACCATGGTCTCCAATAATATAAATTCCCTATCATTATGTGTTTGTAATGTGGGAGGAAATCAGAGTACCCAGAGGAAACCCAAGCAAGCACTGAACATAGAAATCTCCTTGTAGATATTGTCCTTAATGGAAATTGAACCCAGACCCCCAAAACTACAAAGCGACTCCACTTCACCACACTTAGGAATTCTTGCAAGTTCTATCTACACTCAATAGCACTTCATATCTACATATATACAGTAGATACTGGCTGATGATTGTCAATGTTCAGCTTTACATTCTGAGCCTTTTCATAAATTATGACTAGACTATACTTCATTAGTAGAGAGGAGCGAACCGAAGGTTCGATATTCGTACCAAACACAGACTTTACAAAAAAAAATAGAGTTAAGGTTCGGTGTTCAGGTGATTTACGTATGCAAACCACTCGTGTGAGCATCGCTGTGCTCGGATACGCTCGGTGCTCATCCCAGTGCGAGCTGCTTGAAGTATTTAAATGGCTCCCACTGGGGGTATCAACAGCGTGATTGGAAATAGTGTGAACACACAACAAAAATGGAAAAACCCTGCTTACCCTCCCCCAGAGTGTTCTGTTTATGGCTGGCTGCATGTGGGCGGAGACCCAAACTGCCCAAATAGTGACTTCAGTTGGGGTTCAGGTCAAGTCTAGGTCCCAAACCAACCTTTAACTACGTCCGACTGAACTCGCAGAAACGAATTTCCACGGGTTCACTCATATTTACTTAGAAGCACTTTATTAGCTCTTGTGTTATGTCACTTCTATTCTTGAACTGTATGGGCCTTCATTCTAGTTGGAATACGTGAATAATGTATTTCTGTGTAATGCTTGTACTTGTACAATCTAAATTGTACAGAGGGTACACTGGCATCTTCAAGTTATGGTTCCTCATTCCAGCATCCTTTCTCCTTTGGGCATATCCTGAGGCTAGCCAGCTTCAGGAAGTAGTGCAGTATTATTGGATGATAAAGAAGACCTTAGAGAAGAAAGCATTAAATAAACGCAGCAATATCATCTGTAAACTAATTTTTTTTTGTTCCAGGAACTGTTTTTATTTGGGATAATATATAAAAATTGTCTGGTTAGAATACATTTTACTGTATATTTTGGGATCTGAATTAATGTCACCGCTGAGCTTTAAGAGAAGAGCATTAAATTCCAAGAGTGGAGTTAACTCTTAACATCCTAGTCAGCGCTCTTCAGGCCATTGATACCTATACAGCAGTTAGCTGCTCACTTCCCTCCCCTTCCATTCAGCTTCTGTGCAGTTATAAATCACTAGCCTCTCAACTTTCACAGTAGGTCTGTTAATCTCAGCTCTCTGGATGTGCTTGATCAAATGCCCAGTTACATTCAATGTAGAAAAGTGACCTGTAGAAGCATTTTCATACATGAAATGACCGTCATGCACACCATTACCTACTTAGCAATGCATTTATTAATAGTGATTTAACAATTGTATTTTTTATGGATGATAAGTAGCACTTTTCTACATTGAATAGAACATTGTTACTATCAGATTTAAAGAGAATCTGTCACCAGGTTTTTGCTACCTAATCGGAGAGCAACATAATATAGAGACAGAGACCCTGATTCCAGCGATGTGTCCCTTACTGAGCTGTTTCCCGTCATTTTGATAAAATCAATGTTTTCTCTGCTGCAGCTCTAGCAGTTATACAGAGCTCATGAATATGCTGGACTACCTGCAACATGCTAAGTAGTCCTGTAATGATAATCTACTGCTGATTAATCGTGATTTTATCAAACCTACACTAAGCAGCCAAGTAAGTGATGAATTGCTGGAATCAAGGTCTCTGTCTCTACATTATGCTGCTCTCAGATTAGGTGTCAAAAACTCGGTGACAGATTCCTTTTAAGTAGAGCTTCATGAGGTCCACAATAGCAAAATGGTGACTCCTGCATTTTTTAGCCCTTGGTAATTTGACTGGTCTAAGCAATCCATTTTTCTACTTAGTTTCCATCAAATTCCCTGTTATCTCTATGTTTAAATATAGTTATAACAGTGACTAGTATTCAGAACAAGCCTGATAGCTGATAGCTGAATGTGTTGTAGCAGAACATCTGCTGAACTTTATAGTACTACTAATGTGTTTTTCCAAAAATAAGGCACTGTCTTATCCTTTTTTTCCCAACAAAAACCGCTAGGGCTTATTTTTGGAGTAGGTCTTATTCTTGGAGAAATATGGTTGGGGATAAGTTTACCACCCCAAAAAAGCAGACCCCCTTCCCAGGAGACTCACAGTTATCAGACCCTGGACATCTGCGTGGCTCCCAGGTCCTCCCTGTGATCTCCGGTGGGCGCTCCCAGCAGGTATGCTGCACGCTGTCCTCCGCTGCTTCTGACCGACACACTCACACAAATCAGATCGTGCGCGCACACACACTCATACACACACGCACACACACACACACACACAAAATCACCGATCAGATTGCACTGTTTCTCAGGATACTCTGCCGGCCAGAAGAAATTGGTATCGCTGGATGTAGTGTGTGTGGGCGATCTGATGGGTGATTGTGTGTGTGATCTGATGTGTGCATGTATATGATCTGATGTGTGTGGATGTGTGCTCCACTGCAGGGCCTCCTGCTCGGCGTCTGGTGAGTATGATTGTGGGGTGTCCGCCGTCTATAATGAAGTGTCTGCAGTATCTTTATCTTTTTTAGCTGCACGGACACTTCATTATTGAACCGCATCTAGGGCTTATTTTCGGGATAGGGCTTACATTTAAGCCTTGCTCCGAAAATGCTGAAAAACTCTGCTAGGGCTTATGTGGTGCCCCTGAGGCTCCAGACGCCACAGAGTATTGCACCTTATTTAAGGTGCGATATTCGCTTCGGGTAAGTAGGGGGTTAATCACCGGTGTTCCACATTCACACTTTACATACAGCTTAGGAGCCTTCTTACAGGGGGGGGGTTGGCTTAGGTTAGATAGGGGGGCGGCCATCACGATGCATGGGACTTCCCCGGTCACTGAAGCCAGCCACCTGGGGGGCGGGTTCCACTTGGGGTAGAAGTAGGAGCAACTCACATAATCTAAAGTCAGTCTACCCGGGACACCAGTTCTGGGACACGACACGACACCTCCACCACTTTCTTCTCTCCTCTTCATGGGGCCTGCGGCTTGCAGTGGAGTGCTCAGCCCAGGTTCCTCACGGCTGGAAGGGCAACTCTGAAAAAGGACTTTATTCTTTCAAACACTGGGGACTCCTTCCAACTTATCCGAGGTCGACGGGGCACATCACAGCGGGTGACCAGTACTCCCCGGCACAAAGAGTGAGTAAAAGACACCTGAAACCGCAGCATCTCACTCAGACTATTATTACCGGCGCCCCGTGCCTTGGCGCCTAAGGCCTTCGCCATCACTACTCCCCTCATCATCCTTCCCGGGGCCCGCTCCACCTGTGGGGAGCGATACCATCTTCGGACGCTACTACCATCCACCCCGGAGGGCAGTGGCGGCTACTCTCTGGCCTTGTACCACAGGTGGCGTCACGACAAATATACTACTACTATACCCATCATCTTCCCTCCTTATTGGTGTACATCTCGGGGCACGAAGCCAAGCTGGCCATCGCGACATCCCAGAGCATCACACCAGCCCGGTGACGAGCAACTCAGGTACGAGACCCCGATCCTGATGCCCCCTGCCCCCTGAGTGCTACAATTATTTTTAGGAGAGGTCTTATTTTTGGAAAAACACGGTAGTACTACAGTTGTACTACTCACCACACCTGTCCCTCAAGGAGGAAATCCTGCCCTGCCAAGAACCAGAAAGTAAGAAAACTAAGGAGACTGCAGAGTTGTGAGCTGCTAAAGAGACAACTTGACAGTTTCCTTTAAGATTGGATACAAATACTGATGAAATCCTTATGATTGGAGTCTTATTCTTGGGTATTTTGTCGAAGCTTCTGCTTTTTCAATTTCTTATATTTGGCCCCTTCTTTATCAAACTACAGGTGTAAGTATGAGCTACGTACTAATTATCTTTCATCATAAACATATTATTGCTGTATATAATGGTAATTAGCTAAATGCTCATTCAGATGTTTGTGATTTTTCTAGTACGTAACAACAAGGACCGTTGCTCATTAGGGTCTTGAATCTGAATTTCATCGGTTTTGATTTTCACTTATCAAAAAATATATAAATTGCAAAATTTGACCTATACTTTCCAGTATTAATCACAGACAGCAATAGGTTACACTGATGCCATAAACTTGTATGGGAAATTTTGACCCGTGATCAAAAAAGGACATGTTACCGTAATTTTTTGCAACAAAAACACACAAATATGTGAACATTCCCATGTTCTATACAATGGTAGTTGTTTCAATCCCTGAAAAACACTTGATTTTTTCTGCTAATTTGATTTTGATGCATATCCGGCTCTGACGCCGGAGAATCCTCACAGTGCATGCGATGTGAGTGACTGCAGACTTTTCTTTACGTCCTCATCCAGACATCCATTAATGTTTCTAACAGGAGACTTCCTCCTGGCAAACAGGAGATTTTATCGAGAAAGTTACAGCCAGTCATGTATTTCACCTACAGTGGAAATGCAGCGTAAGTATGATGGCCATTTAGATAAATTACCATCCTTGTAATACAAGGACAGTTTGATTATGTGACTCACTGTTCTAAAAGGACTTGTAGCAATGCATTTTGGGAAGATTACTTATATAAATAAGGTGATTTTTTTTATTTCTCAACGCGTTCCCAAGAATCAAACTCCTTCATCAGGACAAAAATGATGTGAATTTTTTTTTGCACTGATGAAGGAGATTGATTCTCCGAAGCACGCTAACAAATAAAAAAATCACCAATTTACTATCTGTAGATCAGTAATTCTTCAGAGGCAGCGTTGTTTTTCCCTTTTATCCTCCCACTCATCATCTTCTCCAGGGGTGCTGCAGCAGCCGTTTTCAGAAGTTAATAGTAGTTGTGGCTCTCACTACTCAAGGTGAGCCTTGCAACCTACACTAACCCTCCTTGTTTTTCCGGGTAAGACCTTATTTGCACTCCTAGGCTTTCCAGTTGTTTATTTTCTATGTGTGACAGAAGTCACAGAGGTCTCTACAGTGGAGATCAAAATTAGGCTAAGAACACATGGCAAGAAAAACGGAGCGAGTGGAATGCGATAAAAAAAATCACATTCCACACAGACCCATGTTACTCTATGGGGCAGCTCCCATGAGCGATTTTTTTCTCATCCCTAATCGTACCGAGGAAACAATCGCAGCATGCTGCGGGTGGAATCCGATTTCTTTTCACTACAAGTCTATGGGTGCGAGAGAAACATCCCACTGCACTTGCATTACACTGATGTAATGCGAGTGCAGTGCGAGAATCGCATCAGCTGATAATGGAGGACATAGGGAGATTAATCCCTCCCTCTTCTCCGCAGCGCCCGCCCTTTCCTCCACGGCTGAATTGCGATCACAAAATCGCATCACAGTGGCTTGACAGTGCATTAAACTCGGCTTACATTCTGGCAGAGCAGGACTGAGTGTCATGCGATTTACCTCGCATTAATGACCGTGTGGCCCCAGCCTTAGAGAACAACACACAATTTCCTAAATGTTAAGGTCATTGTGTAGTCCTATGTGATTATATACTAACATGAGTAAACTTGCAGTATTTTAAGCTTATTTCATAAATTGAAATTATTATAAAGCACATAATAAAAATGTATATGAGATAAATGAAAAAGAACACGGATCAAAATTAGAGAACACTTTCAGATACCTGCAAGTCATTGGTGTTAATATGGCACCTGGTGCTAATTTCCTTAATTATCTGACAAACCCTATGTAACTGGCAGCCTAACTTCCAGTTTGCACTGACTGCGAAAATGGTGTGCCATTCCAAAGTGACTGAAACCCTCCAGCAGCAGGTTGTCCAGATGAAGGTCAAAGGGATGACCCTATCAACCATAACAAGAGAAGTTGATCATTCTGAGTCTGTAATTTGAGAATATTGCATCTTTACAACATCACAAATTCTTTCAAGTCCCCCAAGAAGGCTTGTCACCCTCGAAGGACAAATGCAAGAGATGACAGGATATTATGGAGAATCTCCATGGGTAATCATTTCAACATTGCTGCTGGAATTGCTCTCCAGATCAGCACTGAACAGGGTAAGGATATGTATCGTCATACAGTGTCACAATGTTTAAGAGCATTTGGAGTGAAAGCCCACTCTGCAGTGACAAAACCCTCTCATCAGCAGAAAGAATCAAAAGGCTTACCTTTGGTGAGGAGCATGTTGTGTGGACAGAGGAGAAGTGGTCCAGAGTTCATTTTAGTGATTAAAGCAAGTTTAATTTATTTAGGTCTGACGGGAAACATTATGTTCCTCGACAAACTAGGGAACGAATGAACCAAAAATGAGTTAAGAAGTCAGTGAAAGGTGGTGGAGGAAGTGTCACGGTTTGAGGAATGTTTTCTGCAGCAGGAATTGGACCTCTCATACAGCTACACGGCAGAGTGAATGAAAGTGTGTATCAGAACCTTCTTCAACAACATGTGGTTCCTTCCTTACTTGTGTCCATCACTCAATCAGCCAGCAAATTTCATGCAGGACAATGCCCCCTGTCACACAGCAAAACAGGTAAAGTAGTTCCTTGAAACAGCCAGCACCAAAATTCTCAAGAATATACAACTTTTCTTTTATTTCTTCATTTTAAAAAAGAGTGTGCAAAAGTGGAATAAAAAACATAGCATACCCTTACATGTTTCAGACTTCACAGGGTCCTTAGTCATAGGCTATGAGCCGTTTGATCATGACTTTGCTATTAACTGTGGTTATAATGTTTCTTCCCTCGTTCATCCGATTCAAGTTTCAGTGATTGATAACTTTCCACTTTCCCAAAGCCACGTGACCTTAAAGGTCGAGGATGTATTTATGAAGGTAGGGGGTATTACACTCTGAATTCCTTTCATTTATGGTGTTTCCTTTTTTACCTACATAATTTTGTTGGGTTTGCCTTGACCAGTTAAGCTTTGAATTGGGAGTCTCAGGTGGTTAAATCTTGGAGCGACTACTGTTTTTCTAGTTGTTTATCCAGACCCTTGGCTTCTGTAAGGTCTCATCTTTCAGATTTCATTCAGAATTTTGATAACCTAATTTCTGAGTCTGGTTGTGAAGTTTTCCCACCGCATAGGACATATGATTGTGCGATCAAATTCTTACTAGGAGCAATAATGCCCAAGTAATGTTTATTTAATCTTTCTTCTTAAAAGAGAGGCCTTGAAAGTGTATATTCAGAAGAGTCTTGCCAAAAGGCATATACGGCCATCCACCTACCCTCTCGTTATGGGATTTTATTAAAAAAAGGATGGTCTGCAATTCTTCTTTCTTATACCAGACCTGTTTACTCATTTAGCAGGAGCTAAATGGTTTTCTAAACTTTACATGAGGGGGGCATATAATCTTATATGTGTTCAACAGACTGATGAATGGAAAACCACTTTTAATATGGTGGAGAATCATTTTGACAATCTGGTGATGCTTTTGGTCTGACCAACGCTCGGCAGATTTTCAGCATTTCATAAATTACGTATTTTCCTCTCTTGCAGGTAGATTAGTGGTGATCTATGTTGATGACATTTTGATTTACTCACATTCTCAGGAGGAACACCGGGGACATGTCTGACAGGCCCTCCAGATTCTTCATGACAATAATTTATTCGCTAAGCTGGAGAAATGTGTTTTTGAAGTGCAGCAGGTCTAATTTCTACCGTATTTTTCGGACTATGAGACGCACTTTTTTCCCTCCAAATGTTGGGAGAAAGTGGGGGGTGCGTCTTATAGTCTGAATGTAGGGCATGGCTGCAGGTAATGAGAGTGCTGCGGTGGAGCGGGTCATCGGCGGCATGATCAGGCTGTAGCAGCACCTGCCGTGACCACGTGAGCCCGCTCATTTCATATTTTCATATGCATGCATCCTCCCGCCCTTCATCTCTCAGCGCTGAAGCCGATGCTGACAGGTGGGCGGGATGATGAGCGGGGGATGTGAACATAATTAGCAGCCTGCCTACGTGATCACCCCTGGCAACTACAGCCTGAAATGATCATGTGTGGCTATATTCACTGCCCCCCGAACATCATCATCAGCGCGGGGGCAGTGAATAAGTATGGTAAACTCACCATTCCCTGCAGCATCGTGATGTCCTCCTGTCTGCCGGCCTGCTGATCTGTGTATAGAGCGGTGAGCACAGAGGTGATGTCATCGCTGTGCGCACCGCTAGTCTCCACACACATCAGCGGGCAGGCAGACAAGAGGACATTGCTATGCTGCAGGGAACAGTGACCGGCTCCACACAGGTCAGCGGCGCTGCTGCTGGCACTGACAGGAGGATGAGCGATGCTGCTGGAGTAAGGAAAGCTGAGTATAACCGTTTATTTTTTGTGTGCCACAGGATGCAGGCCGTATATCATCTGGTTTGTGGCTCAGTATTTCAAATGTATATTGTTAAGCAGCAGGCCATTCTTGATTGGGTTCAACTGACTAACCTTAAAGCTTTGCAGAGATTTTTAGGTTTTGCAAATTATTACCAAAGTTCATTGAGAATTGAGAATTTTTGGGTTATAGCTAAACCATTAATTGTCATAACCTAGAAGGGGTCTGACTTTTCTTTATGGTCAGCTGAGGAAGAGAATGCATTTTCTTCCCTCAAGACAGCCTTTTCTAAAGCTCCTGTTGTCAGTCAGTCTGATATTGAGCTGCCTTTTGTGGTCTGCTGTAAGAATGGAGGCCGTTCTTTCACAGAAAAAGAATGGTTACCTTCATCCATGTGCTGTTTGTTCTCAGAAGTTCTCTCAAGCTGAATCTAACTATGATATTGGTGACTTTTGGCAGTTAAGAGAGCCTTTGAGGAATGGAGACACTGGTTGGAGTGGGTTAGGCATAAGGTAACAGTCTTTATCGATCAAAAAAAAAAAACTACTATATATTGATGCTGCTAAGTGTCTAAACACCAGAAAGGCCCGGTGGGTTCTTTTCTTTGCTCAGTTTGATTTCTCAGTGACCTATCTCCCCAGATCTTAGAATATTAAAGCTAATGCTTTGTCTCGCAGTTTTGTTATAGATTTGAGGGATGAAAATCCGTTTAAAATTTTTAGTGTGGGGGTAGTGGTAGGTGCTCTGGGGATTTATCTCAGACAGTGCATTCAGGATGCGCAGGACAGTGCGCCAGAGGGTTTTTCTGTAAATAAACTGTATGTTCCGCCATTTTACACATAGATCTCCCTGAGGAGGTGCATGATTCCATTTTGGTTGTGCATCTGGTTTCTTCTGTCACTTGGAGATCTCTTTCTAGGTGCTTTTGGTGGCATAATGCTCTCATGTGGATGAGTATGTTCACAAATGCAGGGTCTGTGCCAGGGCTAAAGCTTCTCGTCAGGTCCCAGTGGGTTATATCCTGCCTAACGAGATTCCGTCACAACCTTGGACCCACTTGTCCATGGATATTATCACTGATTTACCTACTTCTGGTGGTAATACTGTTGTGTGGGTGTTTACCCTCACTGCGACGTCGCTCTGGCTGGTGATCCGCCTCCTTTCTAAGGGGGCAGTTCGTGCGGCGTCACAGCGACGTCACACGGCAGCCGTCCAATAGTAGAAGAAGGGCGGAAATGAGCGGCCGGAACATGCCGCCCACCTCCTTCCTTCCTCATTGCCGGTGGACGCAGGTAAGGAGATGTTCGTTGCTCCTGCGGTGTCACACATAGCGATGTGTGCTGCTGCAGGAACGACGAACAACATCGCTACTGACCAGACAACGATTTTTGGTAAATAAACAACCTCTCACAGACAAATGATTTTTGCCTCTTTTGCAATCGTTTAAGGTTGCTCCAGCCTGTCACACGCTGCAATGTCGCTAACGATGCCGGATGTGCGTCACAAACACCGTGACCTCGACGATATATCGTTAGCGATGTCGCAGCTTGTAAATGGCCCTCCGTGGTGTTCCCAAAAATGTTATATCCGATAGAGGGGTTTAATTATTGGCTAGCTTTTGGTGAAGTTTTTGCCCCAGATTGGGTATCAAGTTGCTATTTCCCGAGGATATCATCTGAAAACTAATGGACAGACTGAGAGGATGAACCAAGAGATAGAGCAATATTTGAGGTGTTTTGTTTCATCTAAGCAGGAAGACTGGGTAGAGTTTCTGCCACTTGCTGAATTTGCTTTAAATAATTGTACTTCCACTACTAGTGTTAGGGTGAACTCTTAATCAGAGATCACTAGTTGCCTACTGCCTGGTCTAAATGGTGTGGATCGAGTGCATGCTTGAAAAATGAGATCAGACACAGTCGGATATTCATCTTTCCTCGACAGAAGTCAGCCCATGCTCTGCTTTATTACAACTGAGCTTGCTCTGATATAACCTTGCAAAGGGGCATGTCCGGATGTGTTCATTGGTCAGTGGGTCGAACAATGTGTTAGTCCATGAGCTGATTGGTAGGCGTCATTGTAGGCGGGTCTATGACATCATTGGATGGATCCATGGTGATGGTGATGGGAGGGACGTCATCTGGTGCATCCATGCTGATGGTTTGGTCTGTGATGTCTTCTAGCTTGACCAGGGGTCTTCCCTTATATGGTATCTTCTTACAACTGAACATTCCTTGCATTCCAGGCAAGGTGTGGAGAAACAGGCAATGGCAGCCATCTTTATATCTGTGTCATGTGTATGATCTGAAACCTGAATTATGTAAGGCAAATCGACATATTTCCCACAATCCCTTGTCAAGAGGTTAATTAAGTATTTGATGGAAAGGTCCTCCTCAACAGTCCCCCCTAAATACTTTATTAACCTTCTGACCCTACCGTGGTCCTCTAACAAATCAGCTCTAATGCTTTAACTGCAACCTTTTTTCATTTTTCTATCCGCTATACAAGCAATGCTAAGCCTTTGCCCCCGCTGGTACAGACTGCTGATCAGAGAGTTGATCACATCCCGCACACACAGTTCACAGAGGCACAGCTAATGTCCCAGTCCTTAGAACAGACTATTTAATGCTGAAGAGCTCACTCAGATTTTGAGATTAATCGATTAGAAAGAGTAAGGCAATGGTAAGAATAAGCTTCTTACCGTTATGCTGCAGCTTTTAGCATTACTGTTTCTGAAAGGCTGATTATCAGTCAATATCTGAGTGCTGTCCGCGTCTTTGAGACGTTTCTACCAAAATACACCTGATTGTATCACAACACTAATGGATCTCTTCTTGTCTCGGGTCTATAATCTACCACCAGGAGGCCTTTAACAAAATTTCCCTTACACATGGATCCGATTACCTTCAGTAACACAGAGTAGCACTTTTTGCGGCTTCAAATACCAACAAATAAAACAATACCAGTTACCTACAAGTGTATGTTATCCTTAAAAAGTCACTTAAACCCTTAAAATAATTGATTGGTTCAGGTCAGATAATGTTTTTCCCACCATGAGCCCTTATTTGTGTAATGTTCCTGTACCCATTGTTCCCTTATGGTTATTTCCCATGTATCATTCCCAATCTAGAAATTCTCCATAAGGTTCTATGTGAGATAATCCAGCACTATGTGTGTTGTGACTCTCATTCTGCTGGTACGATGGACTCTTTACAGCGGCTGCTGTCTCCAGATGGGTTTTCCCTCAAGCTTCATGGAAGTTGCTGCGGTTGGGATAAGCTGGATCGGCCCATCTGATTCTGACTCATGGCTCATTCTGACTTGTCTTTTAAGGATCACCCAGTCTCCTGGCTGGAGACCACGTGCTCCTGACACTGATTTAGGATCTGGAATTGGAGGATACACATGTTTAACACACTATACAGGCAGTTGTATACGACTCGTACATCACTGGTCAGGATATCACACTGTATCTGCAGTATCTGTGAGAAATATAATCACGTTCTAGGTACTAAACCAAAAATATTAAGATATAAAGATCTAATTATTAAAGGAAAACGAACATTTGTTACATGATTTGCCAGCGTCCACCATTATTTTGTGGATCGTTACATGTTTATGTTATAATCATTAAAATTCCAAACAACATACACCCATGTGAGTATAGACACAATTAAATATTCCAATAAAGGAGGGGCAGGGATTGGGGCAATAGCCCTAAACTCTCCCTACCTCGCAGCGGAGGTCGGCACCCTATAAGGCGAATTGGCGCCCCTGCTCACCGACGGCTCACCCTCCCTATCCATACACTGCTAAGCTAATATGTGCTGCTAATGTCAGTGAGGGAATATAGAAACCGTGAGATACAGGGGATAAAGAGGCGTCAATATGCAATTATATATATCCAATTAATTCCCAAAGATTAAATATTCACACTCTGTATTTTACATAGCTGTTTTGTAGCTTAAATCAATATGATACAGCAAAATTGAGGGACCAAACCCTAAAATAAATTAAATATCTCACATGTATAACATGTACCCACTGTATAAATATAAAAATAATAAGGCTAGGTAAAGTCATGAGGAGATCTCGTCCAATCACAGACCCTCCACTGTCCAATTCACACTCAGGCTAATAAAACAAACGCATATTTGTCAGACATTTAGCTTGAAAGAAGCCCAA
The DNA here is from genome assembly GCF_048569485.1 of Anomaloglossus baeobatrachus. Taxonomy (NCBI): domain Eukaryota; kingdom Metazoa; phylum Chordata; class Amphibia; order Anura; family Aromobatidae; genus Anomaloglossus; species Anomaloglossus baeobatrachus. Next base: position 157,578,365 of record NC_134355.1, on the reverse strand, counting down.
CGCGTTTCTCCCTTCTTCACAATGGCATATGGGTTCATCAGGTACTGATCTCTATAGTGACCTCTGCTATAGAATATGTTCTTTTACCGCTTTTTAGATAACAGAAAGTAGTAGATAGGGATGTTAAACCGCGCCACTGACTCAGCCGATCCAGGAGATTAATGGATAGGTGTTGCTTTAATTCATTACACAGATCAGGTCAACGCGTTTCGGGAGTCGCAGCTCCCTTCATCAGGACAGTCTGGCAAGCAAAATCCAGGAGATTTGTTTTGCTTGCCAGACTGTCCTGATGAAGGGAGCTGCGACTCCCGAAACGCGTTGACCTGATCTGTGTAATGAATTAAAGCAACACCTATCCATTAATCTCCTGGATCGGCTGAGTCAGTGGCGCGGTTTAACATCCCTATCTACTACTTTCTGTTATCTGCTACTCTTGGGTCCGCTGCCGTGGCTTGGATAATTTTATATGCTGTTATAGGCGTTGTGACTTTCACAACCCCTATAGGTGAGTAAGACCACCCTCCTTGAATTTCCCCCATTTTTCTGGGGTAAGACCCTATTGCGCTTTCTTTCCACAGTGTTTTTCTCTTTACCGCTTTTTAGGAACTCCATCTTTACATAGCACCAGCATCATGAGTTTTTCAGCAGTAATGTTTTCCATACTGGATATGTTTCAGAGCAGGCCTGAAAAGAAATATACTCAACACGCACAAAACTCATATAAACCTATTCATGGTAGATGTATATGACTAATCTGCAATCACTGGAGCAGTAGAGCGGATGAGGGGGGTGTTTCTACGAGGTCTTTACAGTTTTTCTACCTTAGTAGACACACGTCTTACAAGACTGGATGTGTCTGGCCACCTGGGTACTGAGCAGTGGTGCTGCCCATATCTTATCCATCCCAACATCTTTGTCACATGGGTTACCTGGGCCATTATTGAGTAGAACGCTCATGGCAGAGAAAGCTTACCGCCCTTTATCCACAGACCTTCCTCAGTCACTGGCTCCCTGCATCTCACACTCCGTTCCTTGCTGAATCGCTTGTTCCTGTAAGGATTTAAGAACACAAGGAGTGACCAATGTCACGGACGACGTGACAGGAGCCACCGAGGTACTGGTCTGCTTTGTATAAGGACTCTCAACTCTAGGCCCATTCACTGCTTCTTTGTTGTGCACCTGTGCGAGCATCTCCTCCGGCTGCTGCCTATATCCACATTTTGACTATCTTACCCCTTTCCGCTCTACAAACCACAGTGATCGCAAATCTTCAACTCGTTCTCCTATTCCGATGAGAGAGAAGGGAGTGGTTTGATTTTTTTATTACCTCATGTTGTGTAACCTCAGCATATCCAGTGCAGAATCAACCAGCATCTTGGTATCTGGATCCATCTACGGAAAAACTCAAAATCTGCATTAGCAATGGGCTCATCTGAGACATGTTCAAAACCTGACAATTCTTGTTACATCAGAGCAATCATGAGATATATGTGTGTCTGTTGTATCCTCCTTACAGATAAAAATATAAAGACAACTTAATAGAAAAACTCAATCGATGAACAAATTAAAACCTTAAATAATGTGTGACTTTCCACATCATCTTTCCCCCCCTTTTTGAATCTATTATCCAAAACATAATTAGATTCAAAAAGTGTGTGGCCCCGGAGCTCTACATTTAGGCATAAAAGTCACATTGTATAGATTGTACCTAATCGGGAACAGCAGAAATATTGTTTTTATCTGTAACTTAATAATGGAAAACCCTTTCAATGGCTTTTATAACCTTTGCTTGGACCACAGAAAACTGCATTACAAACTTTCTATAAAAAGAAAACAGATGATTCAATACATTATATATAAAACACAGAATGCCATAAATCATCCACATACTTTTAAACCAAATTATTGTAATTATGAATAAATTATTAATTATTTTTTTTATCATTATTATTAACAACAATAATATTAATAACGTAACACAACCTCTGGCTATAGAGGCGTTCATATTTGCAAAATTGAGGAAATTATCAGGAAATTTTCAGCATCTCTGTGATAATTCTGTCCATCAATACTATTACGTTTTCTATAAATTGCTGCTTTACCATAGAAATCCATCTGATTAAACAGCTTCCTATGCTCTTGTATCTACCAATAAATCTAAACATTTACACAATTAAGTTTTATTCCTTTAGGATAAAATTAGTAAAATAAATTATACCTTCTTCCAGTATAATTTGCAATGAATTAAATGCAGAAAGCTCTTTTTTTTTTTTTTTTCCTTGGGCTGCTCTTTAAGGTGTAAACTTAAATAGATAGAACTACCCCCCCCCTGTAACCTGATACTCTAGTGGAAAAGCCTGTATTTTTCCTCCTCCCCCTGTAGCCAAAAACAGGGTTTCTTTTTCTTTTTTTTTTTTTTTTCTGCAAGACAAGTCAACATTGCGACCTCTCTTCGCATGGATATATTTAATCTTTTTATATATTTATTTATTTATTTTTAAAACATACAACTCTCAGGATCAATCTATCGGATCAATAACTGGAATATTTATTTATTTTCATCAGCTCTGTTTTAAGGTACGTTTATTTTAAGGTTTTTCTCTTATTCTTTTATTGCTTACTAATTAATAAGATATTTACAAACACTTCATGTTATTCAGTGGCTGCAGTTTTGTCAGCTCCACTGAGGCCTGTAGAAAATGGCTCCACAGCACGTGATTTCCTTCTCTTTGTTGGGATTGCAGCATCATCTGGGGGGAGGGGAAGGTAAACTTTTTTTTTTTTTTTTCAACTATTTCCCCCTATATTCCATAGTCTGGATTTTATTCATACACACCACACATACATTTATATATATCATATACACACATTCAAATATCTACAGTCCTGGTCCAACTACAGTTAACCCCTTCACCCCCGGCCACTAAAACACCCTAATGACCGGGCCATTTTTTGCAATTCTGACCAGTGTCACTTTGACAGGTTATAACTCTGGAACGCTTCAACGGATCCTGGCGATTCTGAGATTGTTTTTTTGTGACATATTGTACTTCATGTCAGTGGTAAATTTAGGCCGATATTTTTTGCGTTTATTTGTGAAAATTTAGGAAATTTTGCGAAAATTTTGAAAATTTCGCAATTTTCAAACTTTGAAAATGTATGCCCATAAATCTGAGAGATATGTCACACAAAATAGTTACTAAATAACATTTCCCACTTGTCTACTTTACATCAGCGCAATTTTCGAAACAAATTTTTTTTTCGTTAGGAAGTTAGAACGGGTCAAAGGTCATCAGCAATTTCTCATTTTTCCAACAAAATTTACAAAATAATTTTTTTAGGGACCACATTACATTTGAGGTGACTTTGAGAGGCCTAGGTGACAGAAAATACCCAAAAGTGACCCCATTCTAAAAACTGCACCCCTCACACTGCTCAAAACCACATCCAATAAGTTTATTAACCCTTTAGGTGCTTCACAGGAACCAAAGCAATGTGGAAGGAAAAAATGAAAATTTTACTTTTTAACACAAAAATGTTACTTTAGCCATAAAATTTTCATTTTTACAAGGGAGAAAAGAGAAAGTGCACAATACAATTTATTGTGCATGTTCTCCTGAGTACGCTGATACCCCATATGTGGTAAAAATCAATTGTTTGGGCGCATGGCAGAGCTCGGAAGGGAAGGAGCGCCATTTGAATTTTTGAACGCAAAATTAGCTGCACTCATTAGCGGACGCCATGTCGGGTTTGAAGACCCCCTGAGGTGCCTAACCAATGGAGCTCCCCCACAAGTGACCCCATTTTGGAAACTAGAACCCTCAAATAATTTTTCTAGATGTTTGGTGAGCAGTTTGAACCCCTGGGGGCTTCACAGAAGTTTATAGCGTTGAGCCGTGAAAAGAAAAACATTTTTTTTACCACAAAACGGTTGCTTCAACTAGGTAGCTTTTTTTTTTCACAAGGGTAACAGGAAAAAATGCACCATAAAATGTATTGTGCATTTTCTCCTGAGTACGCAAATACCTCATATGTGGTGGAAATCAAATGTTTGGACACACGGCAGTGCTCGGAAGGCAAGGAGCGCCATTTGAATTTTTGAGTGCAAAATTAACTGCACCTGTTAGCGGACGCCATGTCGGGTTTGAAGACCCCCTGAGGTGCCTAAACAATGGAGCTCCCCCACAAGTGACCCCATTTTGGAAACTAGAGCCCTAAAATAATTGTTCTAGATGTTTGGTGAGCACTTTGAACACCTGGGGGCTTCACAGAAGTTTATAGCGTTGAGCCGTGAAAAGAAAAAAAAAATTTTTACAACAAAACGGTTGCTTCAACTAGGTAGCTTTTTTTTTTCACAAGGGTAACAGGAAAAAATGCACCATAAAATGTATTGTGCATTTTCTCCTGAGTACGCAGATACCTCATATGTGGTGGAAAGTAATTGTTTGGGCGCATGGCGGGGCTCAGAAGAGATGGAGCGCCATTTGACAGCAATATTGGTTGGAATCATTAGCGGACGCCATGTCACGTTTGGAGACCCCCTATGGTGCCTAAACAGTGGAGCTCCCCCACAAGTGACACCATTTTGGAAACTAGAGCCCTCAAATAATTTTTCTATATGTTTGGTGAGCACTTTGAACACCTGGGGGCTTCACAGAAGTTTATAGCGTTGAGCCGTGAAAAGAAAAAATTTTTTTTTTTACCACAAAACGGTTGCTTCAACTAGGTAGCTTTTTTTTTCACAAGGCTATCAGGAAAAAATGCACCATAAAATGTATTGTGCAATTTTTCCTGAGTACGCAGATACCTCATATGTGGTGGAAAGTAATTGTTTGGGCAAATGGCGGGGCTCAGAAGAGAAGGAGCGCCATTTGACTTTTCAAACGCACAGAAGCAGTGCACTGATCGGCCGCTGCAGGACGCACGGTCGGATGCGATAAAAAAAGCGTCGGGGATACGTAAAAAAAAAAGTCACGCCAAAAATTGACCATGGATGCAGATACGTTATGTGCATCCCTGATCAGCGCTTGGCGGGACGCACGGACGGATGCCACACAAAAAGCGTCGCAGATACGGAAAAAAGTCACGCCAAAACTTGAGCAGGGATGCAGATCCGTTATCTGCATCCCTGATCAGCGCTTGGCGGGACGCACGAACGGATGCGATACAAAAAGCGTCGGGGATACGGAAAAAAAAGTCACGCCAAAAATTGAGCAGGGATGCAGATATGTTATCTGCATCCCTGATCAGCGCTCAGCGGGACGCACGGACGGATGAGGTGTAAAAATGGACAGAAAAAAAAAAAAGTTATACTCACAGTACCCAGAGGATTACTGACCAGAAGAGCTGCAGAGGAACAGATGGCAGAGAGATGGACAGCTTTACAGGAGCAGCAGGCAGATCAGCAGAATGCCCAGGAAGGACCCAGCGATGGAGGCAGATGTAATCAGGCCGGTGAAGACAGGTAAGAGGACGTCGGGGGAGAGGAGAGGGGGGTGAGAGCAGAGGGGGGGTGGAGAGCAGGGGGGGGGGAGCAGAGGGAGATCGGGGAGAGCAGAGGGGGAGACCGGAGAGGGAGTTGCAGAAGCAGAACAGAGATAATGGGGGAGGCAGTCAGATCGCGGGGGGAGCAGATCGGGATGTCGGGGGGGGAGCAGATCGGGATGTCGGGGGGGCAGATCGCAGGGGGGCACGGGCAGGGGCTATCACGGCAGCGCGCAGGGGCACCACGGGAGCGCGCACGGGCTGCAAAGTGAGCACAGTACTCACATGTAGCAGCAGCGGTGACCTCAGCTACGGCGGCGGCAGCAGCAGCGGTGGCGTGGTACCACAAGTACCAGCCACTGCACTCTGCAGACATGTTGGGGGAGGGCTCGCAGGCCAGCACAGGCCTGGGGAGGGCGGCCACCGGCAGATTAGACCGCCCCACTGCACACTGATTGGAGCGATTGTGCGTCATAGCACGATCGCTCCAATCAGTGCTGCAGGGGCTGGGGGCGGCATGTTTGAGGTCCACCTATGATATGCTGCAGCAGCTGCGGCATCTCATAGCTGGATCTCACAGTATCGCACTAATTCGGGCATTATTTTTGCCGAAATTAGTGCGATCGATGTGGTTGGCGGTTCAGATTTGAACAGCCAATCACATCGATCGTCGATAGGGGGTGGCGATGCCGCCCCCCCTGGGGTCAAGCAAAGGTCCCCTGCTGTAAGAAACAGCAGGGGACATCATTTGAAAGCCATTGCTATGGCCACGGCAATCAAATGAAGTTTAGGCAGTAAAATTACGTCCCTGGTCGTTAAGTCACGTTAAAATAGGACGTAATTTTACTGCCCGCGGTCGTGAAGGGGTTAAAAACACTCATGTTTCTGTCTAAGTATATAGTGCTCCATCCAATCCATTGCACATCCCCCCCCCTCACTTCCTGTCTTTGTCTCAATCATGCCTCAGCCATGTGCTTCATCCACCATTTTAAAATCTGTAGGAACATGTGGCAGAGAAAAAGGAAAACTGACCTCACATCTGCTCAAACTGTCTCCCCATTTTCTATAGTCTGTACTTATACATATATATATATATATACACACACACACACACAACTTCATTAATTTCTCCATCTTTCTCTCAAGATAAACAACACCAAACAAGCAATCTTTCTCTATGCATACCAGATAAAAACAGACAAGCAAAAAGACGGGGGAGATGACAAATAACTGAAACACTAAAGAAAACCTGCAGTTTGCAGCACACACTTCCAAATCCTTCCTTATACTGCCACGTGGTCCCTGTCTGATTTCTGCGTTCCGTAATATACAAAAAAATACCTAGTATCACCCCTGACTACAAGGTGTCTATACCGGCCGATTTGCCTCTCTTGGAGGACTTATAACTAGCCTAATAAAAAACCACCTAGTATCACCCCTGACTACAAGGTGTCTATACCGGCCAATTCGCCTCTCTTGGAGGACTTACAACTAGCCTAATAAAAAAACCACCTAGTATCACCCTTGCTTGCGCTAAGCCCCAATGGTATCCGTACCAGCCATTTCACGTCCAGCGTTAGGCCCCAAGACTACCACGTACCAGCCACAATGCGCAACTCAAACGCTATGCCCCAATGGTATCCGTACCAGCCATTCCACGCTACACTGCGCTAGGCCCCAAGATTACCACGTACCAGCAGTCCCACGTATTTCCTCACAGAGCCATAAACTGTACCACAGGCGACAACCGTATACTATACCACAGACAATATCCTTTACCATATCAACAAATTTGAGAGCCCGTGAAATACACGTGCCTAACCTGACCAATTAAAACCTGCCCTATATCTCTAGGTCTTGTACCAAACCGTATTAACTACTTAAGTTTCCACTAGAACCACAAACCATATCACAGGCGACAACTAACAGAACTCATAAACCCACATGCTCTCTTCACAAATACACAACAGGCAGCAGGCAACTGAATATGTGACGGTTCTTCCGAGATTAATATGGCCAATAGCCGTGAGACCCGTCTGCCCGTCAACAGATACCCCAACAAACCGGACACAGTCAGGCAATCAGTGCCACACACCCCACCGAGACCACGGGAAGACTACAGATTATGAAAAATCAGCAGACTTACCATACTCTCGTTAGGAAGTGATCAGTTTCCTGGGGTGTCCAGCACATCATGCCATTCCAGTTGCCGGTTCATCAGGATTTCAGGTGTCTCCGTCTATTGGCCCCACGTTGGGCGCCAATAATGTTAGGGTGAACTCTTAATCAGAGATCACTAGTTGCCTACTGGCTGGTCTAAATGGTGTGGATCGAGTGCATGCTTGAAAAATGAGATCAGACACAGTCGGATATTCATCTTTCCTCGACAGAAGTCAGCCCATGCTCTGCTTTATTACAACTGAGCTTGCTCTGATATAACCTTGCAAAGGGGCATGTCCGGATGTGTTCATTGGTCAGTGGGTCGAACAATGTGTTAGTCCATGAGCTGATTGGTAGGCGTCATTGTAGGCGGGTCTATGACATCATTGGATGGATCCATGGTGATGGTGATGGGAGGGACGTCATCTGGTGCATCCATGCTGATGGTTTGGTCTGTGATGTCTTCTAGCTTGACCAGGAGTCTTCCCTTATATGGTATCTTCTTACATCTGGACATTCCTTGCATTCCAGGCAAGGTGTGGAGAAACAGGCAATGGCAGCCATCTTTATATCTGTGTCATGTGTATGATCTGAAACCTGAATTATGTAAGGCAAATCGACATATTTCCCACAATCCCTTGTCAAGAGGTTAATTAAGTATTTGATGGAAAGGTCCTCCTCAACACTAGAACCTTGCCTTTTTTTGTTGCGGGGGTCTTCATCCAGTGTTTGCTAATTTTTCTGGGTTGCATTCCTCTATGCCAGAGGAGGAGAAATTTTCTTCCTGTGTGATAAAAGTCTGAAAGGAGGTTGAAAGGGGTCTTTTGGTTGCTAGTGATCAATCCAAAAAAGGAGCACATCGCAGACGCAGAATTGTTCCTGTCTTTAAGTTGGGGGTATTTGTGTGGTTGTCTTCTAAAAATATACAAATTAAAGTAGCCTCCAAGAAATTTTCTTCCAAATGTGTAGGTTCTTACAGGTAAACCAAAGTTTTGAATCCAGTAACGGTTAGGCCGGGGCCACATGGGGCACTAGTACGATCCTCGCATGACACTCGGCTCACGCTGGCAGTACAGCAGAGCCGAGTGTCATGCTAGTATCCCTACGACTGAGGTCCGACTGTGTGAGCGGACCTCAGCTGCGGGGGCGGGCCAGTACTGAGGAGGGGAGGGAGACATATCTCTCCCTCTCTCCTTCGTAGCCAGCTATTGCTATCCTCACACTGCACTCGCACCAGTGCACATTTTCTGTTCGTACAATAAACCTCATTTCAATCCAGAAATATTACTCAGTTCATCAGTTATTAGATATATGAAACTGAAATAGCTGTTGCAAAAACCCAAATTGTTATAAAGTAAAAAGGTTAACATTAATAGGGGTGCCCAAACTTTTTCATATGACTGTATATGCTGTATGTGTCTATATATGTATATGCCAAACAGGTGATAACACTCATCACGTATGTAGGTTGAAAAATTGTAAACTAAAACAAACAGTATAGGAAGCTTAAAATTAGTTATGGAACAGCCAGGCTCTGCTACAAAAATAATGTTGTGGAAGGCAGTTTTATGTCAGCGCTCATACACCATGGCAAGACTGAGCACAGCAAAAAAAACAGAGCAGTTCTACTGCATTATCAAGATCTTTCCCCGGTAAAGCATACTGGGGTTTCAAGATGTGATCTTTTAAAGGAACACCAAAAAATGAACAATGCTGAGGAGCAAAGAAGTATTGGTCGGCCAAGAAAACTTAGTGCAGCATATGTAAATTGAAAAATAGTCAACTAAAACAGAAACTGTGTAGGAAGCTTAAAAGGGAATCTGTCACACTTGTGGTTTTTTTTAGTTATTAATATGGGAATATAGGTGAAATTAGCCAAACCTGTATGCCTTTTGGCTGATGGGCTATTTTGTAAAAATCCTCTTTTATAACTTTTATCTTCTGGGCTATGGGGCATGTGCTGCCCGGAAGAAAAGCCGTCCTCCGGTCTTCATTATCCATAATTTCTTCTCATATTCTCTTTAGTATGCGCCTGTGATGTCAGGACTTCGGACGGAAATCCTGCACCAGTGCATTCTGCATGCCATCTCTCCCCCTATACTTTTCTGTCCTTCCATGGGCACAGTCTTCAATTTTGATGTGCGCAGGCGCCAGGTAGTCATGGCTAATTTCACCTCTATGTCACCAGTATGCCCAAATTAATAACTAAAAACCACAAAAGGGTAACAGATTCCATTTAACACTGGGTAAGGATCAACCAGGCTCTGCTACACAAGTGAGGTTATGGCAGACAGTTTTATGTCAGTGCTCATACACCATGACAAGACTGAGCATAGCAAAAAAAACAAAACAGGGAAGCTATACTGTATTAGCAAAATATTTACCCAGTAAAGCATACTGGGGTTTCAAGATGTGTTCTTTTAAAAAAGCACCAAAAATGGGGCAATGTTGAGGACCAAAGAAGTAGTGATCGGCCAAGAAAACAGTACAGTATAAGCAAAACATCACGCTTATTTCACTTTTCAAAATTGTAAGAAATCCAGCAAAACCATTAGCTGTGAACGAACAAAGAACTGTTGAAATCTGTTCCTTAGAGAGAATTTGCTGATGCAGTATAACTACCTTGTGTATTGTTGCATTGCTTAGTATTGCAATTATGTGTGACCTGTGACCTGAAACTGCCTTCCACATCCTCACCTTTGTAGCACAGTATAACTTTTCCTTACACAAGCATAAGCCTCCAGCACAGTTGTTTCTGTTTCAGTAGTTGACTATGTTTCAACCTACATATGTAAATGATGATCATTATCATCTGTTTGGTATAACTGGTTACTTATACATCTGATTATAATCCTTTATAATCCTACAACATCCCTGGCTTTTTTGTAAGGGTACCTAGAATTGACTGTTTTGAAGGCGAAGGATACGGACACCAAATGTAGACTTCTTTGTTGTTCATTCATTTTGTGTTTTAATTGATAAAAAAAGCATTGACACAATATTGTATATATACAGTATATTGGACAAAAATATAAATGCAACACGTGTTTTTGTTCCCAGTTTTCATGAACTGAACTCAAAGATCTAAGACTTTTTCATGTATACAACAGGCCTTTTTCTCTCACATATTGTTCACAAATTTGTCTAAAGGGTACTTTACACGCTGCGATCCCGTTAGCGATGTGAAATTCTAGATCACAAGTGCGATCTTTCGAGATCGCACATGCGTAAAATGACCTATGTGCAACCTCAAAAGATCGCACTTGCGATCTAGAATTTCACATCGCTAACGAGATCGCTAGCGATGTCGCAGCGTGTAAAGTACCCTTAAATCTGTGTTAGTGAGCATTGCTCCTTTGCTTAGATAATCCATCCACCTCACAGGTGTGGCAGATCAACATACTGATTAGATGGCATGATTATTGTACAGGTGTGTCTTAGGCTGGCCACAATAAAAGGCCACTCTACAATGTGCAGTTTTATCACACAGCACAATGCCACAGATGTTGCAATTTTTGAGGGGTGTCCAATTGGCTGCTGACTGCAGGAATGTCACCAGAGCTGTTTCCTGTGAATTGAGTTTTCATTTCTCTACCATAAGAGATCTCCAAAGGCATTTCAGAGAATTTGGTACTAAGTTCAACCGGCCTCATAACGTAGACCACATGTAACCACACCAGCCCAGGACCTCCATACTCAGCATCTTCACCTCTCAAGATCGTCTGAGACCTGCCACCCGCACAGCTGCTGCAACAATCTGTTTGCATAACCAAAGAATTTCTGCACAAACTGTTAGACACCATCTAAGGGAAGCTCATCTGCTGCTCATCGTCTCCACCTGACTGCAGTTCATAGCTGTGACTGACTTGAATGGGCAAATGAGCACATTTTATGGCATCTGGAATGGAGAGATGTTCTCTTTATGGATTAATTACTGTAATGTTTTCACTGTACAGAACAGATGGCAGACTGACAAATGGTGGTCACACCAGAAACTGACTGGTTTCCTTGTCCCCCAGACCCCTCCCAATACTGTTATTCTGCACATTTGAGAGTGGCCTTTTATTGTGGCCAGCCCAAGGCACACCTCTGCAATAATCATGCTGTCTAATCAGCATCTTGATATGCCACACCTGTGAGGTGGATGTGTGGGGCCCCGAGGTTCGGTGACGGTGCAGCAGTGCATTACCTTCAGGGACTCCACGCGGCTGGATCTTGTCACAGGTAGGAAATCCTCTATTTTTATTGTCGTGACGCCACTCTCAGAATTGCGGTCAGTGGAGACCGCCACTGCAGGTTAGGGGTGCCTGGGGCTGATGGTGGGTGCAGTCAGTTGTAATAGCCTCCTGAGAGTGAGGCATGCCCCAGGGTCCCGTATAGGTGTGTGGCACTACAAGTCGCAGAATGACTCACACACACAAGCAGGATGTCTTTCAGGGGTTTTACTCACTGATGGTGGTAGGGTGAGTAACCCGGGCGTAGCTGGGATGAACCAGGCTGGAACCAGGTGTCCTTCAGGCTGACTTATGAGGGTGGCTACCAACTCGCCTTCCTTAGCCCGTTGTGTTTTGGGGTAACCCCTGCTTGAAGCCCTGCTGGGGTCGCCCAGGGAAGTTTCTGGTGCCTCTCTCCCCTTCTTTTTGGCCCGTTTGCTTGTAGCCTGGACCAGGTCACTCCGGCTGCTTGCCTCCTGTGAGCTATGGGCCCTCACTTTGCTACGTGGCTGCGGACTCTGTAGTGTTGTCTTGGGGGTGTAAAGTGCCCCCTCATGCAGGTTTGGCAAAGGACAGGTGGATCTATCCCTGCACTGGGACCTGTTACCCGTTTAGGCCTGGTATCTCCCTGACAGTCTCCTTACTCTCCACTCCGTTGCTCTCTCTTTAGTCGTGGGTGGATTTCGGGCAGCACTACCAGGTGACCGATCTCCCCCGTCGGTAGTCACTGCGCGGACGTTGTCAGAATTGTGTAGAGCTACAGGGTCTGCTTCTGCTCTCCCTGAACTTCACCACTCAACTGTCTTCGGCTCACTCTTCCCTCCTCTCCTGTTCTTGCCTACGTCACCTAGCAACCAGGCTCTCTACCACACCCCTCGAGTGGAGATGGAGGCTTCGCCCCCTCCTGGGATCCCCAGGGGTCCTCTCAAAGGTAAATGTGTGAGACCTGATCACTATGCGCCTGTGTAGTCACACCTCGGTCAGCCTTCTGGATTACCTGTTTTGTACTGTCCCCAGGATGGGTGCAGTACTCAGTGGTGCCTGACCAGGTCAGGGGCGCCACATTCCCCCTTAGTTATCACCAGCACATCCTCGGGCTGCAAGACAACATTTTAAAATGCGTAAAACAGTAAAACATGGTAAAACGTTTTAAAACCATCAGGTACCATACATCACCACCCTCCACCCACAAGTCCGTTAACCCACCCTAAACCCTCTCAGGCGGCAGGTCACCGGTTTCTTTTGGTAACCAGGTCTGGGCCATCAGCTTCCCCGGACCTTTCTTCCCATCTGCCTCTCCCGTTGGCCGCGCCTTCAGCCACTTCTGGCAGGATGTAGAGGCGGCTTTCATGGTCTGGTGGTTTCAGGGTATACCTGGCCTGGTGGAGCCACGCCTTCGGCCTCTTCTGGCAGGATGCAGAGGCGGCCTCCACTGTTGGTGCTGACCAGGTACCCTCTTTGTGGTGGAGAGCCAGGCCCCATAAACAGGCGTGCTCCCTGGTAGTGGTTGTACCTCTGGGGTAACTATAAACACTGCGAGAGTTTGTGGCTATAGCCAGTTCATAGCCTTAAGGTTCATGGGTTAAAGTGCAAAAGGGTTTCTCACACAAGTTCATGTGGGCACGTGCTTAAACTTGAACGTTGCAAAACTTTTCAAACTGCTGTAGTTTTCTTTACTTTTTCTCTACTCCATTCCACCAGGGCTTTTGCCTATTGGGCTTTGGCACCTGACATTTTCTATGTTTCTGTCGTCTGTTTCTTTTTCTGTATCCTCATCTTCTGTTGTTGAGATAGCAGGTTTACTGTAGGGATTTCTGGGGCAGGGTGTGACATCTAGTGCGTACCATCCGCGTTCTCCTTGGTGCTTTGTGAATTCTACTGGGTCTCCTATCTGTAGGTTTCTTCCTGGATGTCCTCTAGGTAAATGTGCTCTAACATCCCTTCTGTTCACAAAGATGCCCTCTTTTACACCAGGTGCTACTATAAAGCCATATCCAGACCTTAGACTGAAGTCTTCTACAACTCCTCGACAAAGTGGGCCTCTGACCTGCGATTTGGCCCTTCTCAGGGACCGCTTTTCCTCTAAGTCTCTGGCCGTGACCTCGTCCTTCTCCTCGGGAGACTGCTGTGCAGGTGGATCCCTTGTCCTGCTGCGGCACCGTGTCCTGCGGGCTGGGTCCGGCCTGGCTGCTATCTCACCGCTTGCAGGCTCCCAGGTGATGTATCTGGACAGATCTTCCTCAGCGGAGGATGTCGGTCCCTCTTCATCCCAGCGGGAGTACGGCAGCATCTCTGGCTCTTGGACTGGTGCTGCATCCACTGCTGATGGTTCTGGGGTCAGCTTCTCAGCTTCCTGGCCTCCCCTCCCCCTTAGTTCTTCTGGGCACTCCTCTTGTGGCAGCGCTAGGGATGGATTTTCATCAGCAGGCCAGGGCGGGGGACCCTTTGGCATGAATGTTGCAGGAGTCTTCCTGTGAGTATGCGGAGGGAGCAGATACCGGTCCACCATCTCCTTTGGGAAGTGGGCCTCTAGATCAGCCTTCAGCTTCCAGTATTCGGGGTCCTCCCCCAGCAGGGACTTCCTAGCAGGGACTTCCTTGGGCTGGGGAGCGGTGTCTGCTCTGGCCTTGCAGGCCGGGGGAAATAATTGTACAGTCTTGTCTTGGCGGGCCGAGCCTGGCGTGGCAGCGGCCTGGTCTTGGCGGGCCGAGCAGGGCATCGCGGCGGCGGCCTGAATTGGCGTCGCAGCTGCGATGGGATCTGTGCAGGCCGGGCTGGGCATCGCCCCTGCGGCCTGGATTGGCGTCGCAGCTGCGATGGGATCTGTGCGGGCCGGGCTGGGCGCTTCTGCGGCCTGGATTGGCGTCGCAGCTGCGATGGGATCTGTGCGGGCCGGGCTGGGTGCTTCTGCGGCCTGGATTGGCGTCGCAGCTGCAGCCGGTCCTTGGCGGGCCGCACCTGACGTGGCTGCGGCCTGGTTCAGCACCTCACTTGCGGCGCGGACGAGCGTCGCTGCTGCGGTGGGGTCTTGGCGGGCCGGGCCTAGCATGGCGGCGGCCTGGGTCAGCGTCACACCTGCGGCATGGAGGAGGGTCGCGGTGGCAGCCGGATCTTTGCGGGCCGGGCTGGGCATCGTTGCGGCGGCCTGGGCTCGGCGGGCCGCACCTGGCGTGGCTGCGGCCTGATTCAGCGTCGCCGGGCATCTCTCCAGGGACCGCGGGCATGGCAGCAGGGGTCGGGGCTCTCGCGCTGACAGGGGCAACACAGGACTCACCCATCGGTAACATCATCGGGGTCTGAGTCGTCGCCGCTCGGTCTGGCACTCGTCGTGCGGTTCCCCTCTCATAGGCCTGAACCGCTGCAGCCATCTCCAGAAGCTCCGTGCGTCCCTCGCTGATCTGCCATACGACCCTGGCCTCCAGTTGGTCTCAAAACTGGGCAAGTTCCCGATACCACCAGGCAGCGGAGCCTGGCTCTGGGTCTCTGCGTCCAGACGCCATTTCCTCTGCGTCTCCTTCTTCTAGTAGCAGGCTTCTGGCTCCCTTTCTTTCCCGACGTCTCTGAACGCCTCCGCTCTCATCACTTGCGAGGCCAGGACCCTTCTGGGGATCTCTGGGTAGCCACACCTCTTCGTGGGCGGTAACTTCTCCCAGCGCGGGCTGCTGTTGTTTTTCAGCGCGCTTTTCATGGTGGCAATATGGCGGCGCTTCCAATTTTCCAAGCGGACCGCCCAGGCACATGGTCACCTGTCTGAACAGGTCTAGTCCTTATCCTGTTCGTGACGCCAGAGATGTGGGGCCCCGAGGTTCGGTGTCGGTGCAGCGGTGCATTACCTTCAGGGACTCCACGCGGCTGGATCTTGTCACAGGTAGGAAATCCTCTATTTTTATTGTCGTGACGCCACTCTCAGAATTGCGGTCAGTGGAGACCGCCACTGCAGGTTAGGGGTGCCTGGGGCTGATGGTGGGTGCAGTCAGTTGTAATAGCCTCCTGAGAGTGAGGCATGCCCCAGGGTCCCGTATAGGTGTGTGGCACTACAAGTCGCAGAATGACTCACACACACAAGCAGGATGTCTTTCAGGGGTTTTACTCACTGATGGTGGTAGGGTGAGTAACCCGGGCGTAGCTGGGATGAACCAGGCTGGAACCAGGTGTCCTTCAGGCTGACTTATGAGGGTGGCTACCAACTCGCCTTCCTTAGCCCGTTGTGTTTTGGGGTAACCCCTGCTTGAAGCCCTGCTGGGGTCGCCCAGGGAAGTTGCTGGTGCCTCTCTCCCCTTCTTTTTGGCCCGTTTGCTTGTAGCCTGGACCAGGTCACTCCGGCTGCTTGCCTCCTGTGAGCTATGGGCCCTCACTTTGCTACGTGGCTGCGGACTCTGTAGTGTTGTCTTGGGGGTGTAAAGTGCCCCCTCATGCAGGTTTGGCAAAGGACAGGTGGATCTATCCCTGCACTGGGACCTGTTACCCGTTTGGGCCTGGTATCTCCCTGACAGTCTCCTTACTCTCCACTCCGTTGCTCTCTCTTTAGTCGTGGGTGGATTTCGGGCAGCACTACCAGGTGACCGATCTCCCCCGTCGGTAGTCACTGCGCGGACGTTGTCAGAATTGTGTAGAGCTACAGGGTCTGCTTCTGCTCTCCCTGAACTTCACCACTCAACTGTCTTCGGCTCACTCTTCCCTCCTCTCCTGTTCTTGCCTACGTCACCTAGCAACCAGGCTCTCTACCACACCCCTCGAGTGGAGATGGAGGCTTCGCCCCCTCCTGGGATCCCCAGGGGTCCTCTCAAAGGTAAATGTGTGAGACCTGATCACTATGCGCCTGTGTAGTCACACCTCGGTCAGCCTTCTGGATTACCTGTTTTGTACTGTCCCCAGGATGGGTGCAGTACTCAGTGGTGCCTGACCAGGTCAGGGGCGCCACAGATGGATTAACTCGGCAAAAGAGAAGTGGTCACTAAGGGTATGTTCACACATCAGGTTTTTGCTGTGCGGCACAATCCGGCGCTTTTCTGAAAAAAAAACGGATGCGGCAAGCCGGCAACAGCTGTCGCCGCATCCGGTTTTTCCCCCATAGACTTGCATTAGCGCCGGATTGTGCCGCATGGCCTTGCGTTGCGTCCGTTTTTTCCATATGCGGCATATTTAGTCGGTGTGGCGGCCGGATAAAATGTTGCATGCTGCGTTTTTTACGTGTTTATTTACTTTTACTTACAGGTTAATCATTGGGGTGTCTCATAGACGCCTGCCATGATTAACCCCTTATTACCCCGATTGCCACCGCACCAAGGCAATTCGGGATGAGCCGGGTAGAGTCCCGGGACTGTCGCATCTAATGGATGCTGCAATTCCGGGCGGCTGCTGGCTCATATTTTTAGGGTGGTGGGCTCCCCATAACGTGGGGCTCCCCATCTTGAGAATATCAGCCTTCAGCCGTGTGGCTTTATCTTGGCTGGTATCAAAATTGAGGGGGACCGCACGCCTTTTTTTTTAATTATTTATTTTTTTTAACTCAAGAAATAGACCCGCAGCTGTGATTGGTTGCAGTGAGACAGCTGTCACACAGTGTGGGGCGTGTCTGCCTGCAACCAATCATAGGCGCCGGTGGGCGGGGAAAGCAGTGAATACGAGATTGAATAATGGGTGGTCGGCATTTTCAAATCAGGAGAAGCCGCCAGCAGTGTCACAGCCGTGCAGGGCCACGCCGGTGATCGGTGAGTGGGTGAGAGTGAATGAATGAGTCAGTAAGTGTGAGAGAGAGGCTGGGGCCACACGGGGCACTACTGCGATGCTCGCATGACACTCGGCTCGCGCTGGCAGCACAGCAGAGCCGAGTCATGCTAGTGTCCCTGCGTCTGTGGTCCGACTGTGCGAGCGGACCTTAGCTGCGGGGGGCGGGCCGGCTCTCAGGAGGGGAGGGATTTCTTTCCCTCTCTCCTCCGTAGCCGGCTATTGCGACTCTCGCTCTGCACGCGCGGTACACTGGTGTACTGTGAGTGCAGTTCGATTTTTTTCTCGCCCCATTCACTTGAATGGGTGCGAGAGAAAGAGTCTCGCATTACAGTCGCAACATGCTGCGATTGTTTTCTCGGTACGATTAGGACTGAGAAAATAATCGCTGGCTAGAATTGGTGCGAGTGGAATGTGATGTTTTATCGCACTCCACTCGCACCGATTTTCTTAGGCCAGAGAGAGAGATATTTTCTGACAAGCAATGAATTTATCTCACTTCTGGGCATGCTCAGAAGTAAAAACCGAATCCGGTACATGCTTCCGGCGTTTGATGCATGCCACCGGATACGGCGTGCATAGACTTTCATTATGCACCATGCCGCACGGGGCTATGCAGTTTTTTGCCGTTGGCAAAAAATGTTCCTCTGTGCGTCCTGTGCGGTCGCCGGAGTGACGATTTTTGCTGCAACCGGCAAAAACCGGATCAAACGCGAGTACATGCGGCACAATCATGCGGCGCTAATAACAGTCTATGAGGAAAAAACGCACTCGGCGACAAAAAAAAAGGATGCGTTTTTTCTGCAAAGCGCCGGATTGTGCCACACAGCAAAAACCTGATGTGTGAAAGCAGCCTAACACAAATTTAGACAAATTTGTGAACAATATTTGAGAGAAAAAGGCCTTTAGTGTACATAGAAAAAGTCTTAGATCTTTGAGTTCAGTTCATGAAAAATGGGAGCAAAAACAAAAGTGTTGCATTTATATTGTTGTTCAATATATACCGTATTTTTTGGATTATAAGACGCACTTTTCCTCCCAAAAATTTAGGAGGAAAATGAGGGATGCGTCTTAAAATCTGAATGTAGCTTACCGGGAGGTGGATAATGGATGCTGTGCTGGCTGTGGTGGGCGCTGTATGGAGCAGGGCAGTGCGACAGGTGAGATGCTCAATCGGCAGTGCGGAGCTGTGCTGGCTGCGACGGGTGAGATGCTTTGTCAGTGGTTGTAATGGCTGCGATGGGGAGCTGTGTGAAGCAGGGCGGCGCAGCAGGTGAGATGCTCTATCGGCGGTGTGGGGCTGTGCTGGATGCGGCGGGTGAAATGCTGTGTGGGGCAGAGCGGTGCAGCCAGTGATATGTTCTGTCAGCGGTGTGGGGCTGTGTTGGATGCGGTGGGTCCTGTGTGGAGCAGGGTGGGGCGGCGGGTGAGATGCTCTGTCGGTGGTGCGGGGCTTTGCTGGCTGTGGTGGGCGCTGTGAGGAGCAGAGTGGTGCGGCGGGTGAAATGCTCTGTCTACGATGCAATCTTCAAATAATGCAGCCAGGAGTTAGCGTGTGTGCAGACAGAGATCTTGGATTGTCATTGAGGTTAGAGCTCCATTGGCGCAGGCGCCGATTCCGGGCGGCATTATTTGAAGATCACACCACCGGTCGACCCCCAGCACAGTTGGAGACACAGCAGCCAGCACAGCCGGTCACACAGCAGCCAGTACAGCCGGTCACACAGCAGCTAGCACAGCCAGTCACACAGCAGCCAGCACAGTCGGCCACACAGCAGCCAGCACAACCAGTCACAGCAGCCAGCACATCCGGCCACACAGGAGCTAGCCCAGCCGGCCACACTGCAAGCAAACACAGCCAGCCACACTGCAGCCAACCACACTGCAGCCAACACAGCCAGCCACACTGCAGCCAACACAGCCAGCCACACCGCAGCCAGCATTGCCCTACTCCAGCAACCCCCCGCCTCCAGTGACCCCCCCCCCCCATTCCACCACCGCTGTCATCTCTCTAAGGTAAGACACCACCGGAGTATAAGACGGACCCCTTCTTTTTTTACCTTTTTTATCTATAAATTTGGGGTGCGTCTTCTTATCCGATGCGTCTTATAAAACGAAAAATACGGTATATACTTATATTGTAAGATGCTGACTCCCTTGTTAGAGGTCGATACAGGAATCGTTTCAGTTTAAATTTCCAACTGGTTTATTCGATCTTCATAAATCCTACTGTAAAACTCAAAAACAGCCTCCCTATGGCACAACGATACAAATGCAAAATAATAGTTTCACATAAAGCTGCGGGGTTTGCCTGATCAAGCTAACGTCTAGCTCTTTAGCGAGAACAACACCACTGTAGGTCTGAACACCTTCACACACAGACACATGAATGAGACTAATGGTCTCCATTTTACGTCTTGTACCACATCCCTGGGTAGGGATATGTGAGTAGTCATTCCCACCCATCTCTCCGACTGCTTGTAAACCCGGCCCCTATTAATTCTTCCAGCATTAATGATGCTGGAGCCTTATTCCATGCTTACAACACTGAGGTAATTAACCTCGATGATACATATCTCTCCTCGAGGACTTTTACACGGACCTTCTCACAATTTATGTCTATATGTATTAGCGATTTACAATACAGAAATGACATTCACTTTTTCGTCAAACATAATGCTTCTACAGATGAATCATTCATTTCTAGCAGAATCTCCATAATATGGAGTCCTAGTTATCAGACTGTTCTTCCTATTTTCATTACTCTAAATCAAACTCTGTAAAGCTTCAGTCACAAACCCTCAAGTGTGCATATTTAGTGCATACACACAATAGGAAAGGCCAGTGAATCGGTAGCTGTGAGGTCATGCTGTGCTTTTATACATCCTTGCCAATCTGTATCACTTGCACACAGTAATATGTTTCTCCAGTTTTACACAAGGTCCTGATAGTAGCAGTGTGTAAATAGAAACAGGACGCATGCAGTGACACAAATAGCCTTGTGCTACCAATGAAGCCTGCGTCACAGAACATATTTCCGAACAAAAGAAATCTCTATTTTCCGGCTACTTAACATTTATTCCATTCTTAGAAAATAATCTGGTTCTGTTTATCATCATATGGTGACAATTTAAAGATGACACATTGCTACTTTTATCATTAAAAATGAACAAGATGGGGTGCACAAGTCTCCTCCAGACAATGCTGGGGGTTACCGCTTTTATATAATAAATTGTTCAATAGCAAGAGCTGTGAAAAATCCAGTCGTCATGGTGACTAGAAAATTGGCCCTGTTGACTGGGCCTTCCTTTAAGCCCAAATACACGAAGCTCGTCACTGGGCGCTTCCTGACACCGGTGAATCCGATGATGAGAGCACTGTGCACGATCTCTGCACTCGTGGATGTTAGTAGAAATGGATGCAACAAAGTAACTGACAGTTCACGTACGAAGACTTATTTACATGCACAGATAACTGGACAGAAGTAATGAGTGAGCGATTAGTGATAAAAAAAAATGGCTGAATAAATGCAGAATTACTGATATGAATCTAAAATAATCATTGGTATAAGTTATTGATTGGTTAAGTCTGACCATCTGGACCCCTGTAATCTCAATGTGTTAATGAAGTAGGGTGCAGAGTATGACCACCGCACTTTTCACTATGGGACTGATGGAGATGACAAGTGCTGTATTTCATTATTCCTGACAGTCTCATAGGCAGTGTGGAACAGTGGTCACACTATGGCTCCATTCACTCTGGGGGCTCGTGTAATTATAATGTGTAATAAGAAAATCCCCATCTAGCCTTCATTCAGATGTCTATTTTTCGTACACTTATTATAATTTATGGAGTTGTTCACATGTCTGTGTTTTTTTGCAGACCGTTAGGCAAAAAAAAATAATCCAGGAAACGTCTGTTTTTGATCTACATCATGGCTCAAAATTACCAATAAAAGTCTTTGGGTCCATGAAAATCACAGACAGCACACAGATTCCATTAGCGTGCAATCTGTGTACTGTCCGTAATTATCGTTGTTATGGATTGGACAAGTTTTGCAATTTAGCTATATTTTTAATGCATGAAAATTACTGAGGAAACACTGATGGTAAAAACTGACGCACTGACCAAACACCGCTGAAAATCGGATCAAAAACCCTGGTCCATTTTTTGCATATCTGAAAAATCACAGACATCTGATTGAGGTCTTACTTACGGCCTGCAATCGGTGCATTATGTGAATGTTTTGCAGTATCAGGATGAGTATAAGGGTTCACTCACATCTGCGTGTGAAATATAGCTCCGCTGCTGCTCCTGAAACCGTCTTGGAGTGAGATGCGAGTGACATGCGAGTGTCATTCTGTACGTCATGCAAATTCATTTTCCCCTCCGCCTAGCCTCCGTGTGACATCTGTGTGGGCAGCTTCTGGGGTGACTACAGCCTATTTTTAGGCTGGGAAGGGACCAATAACCATGTCCCTTTCCACCCTGAGAATAACAGACCCCAGCTGTCAACTTCACCTTGGCTGGTGATCTAATATGGGGGGGACCCCACTTTTATTTTTTTAAAATTTATTTCATTTTAAATAAATAATTTAAAAAAACATTGGGGGGTGACCTCTGTTTTGAATAACCAGCCAAGGAAAAGCTGCCAGCTGCGGGCTGATCTGTCAGCTTTACCTTAGCTGGCTACCAAAATCGGGGGGACCCCTCATCATTTTCATTTATGTATTAATTTTATGGCTAAATTCAAGGCTAAACACCAGTTACTGTCACATGAAAGGCACTAAAGGGTACAAGCTTACAATATGTAGAGGAGGTATAAGACATTATATACAGGCGCATCTCAATAAATTAGAATATTATCAAAAAGTTAATTTATTTCAGTAGTTCAATACAAAAAGGAAACACGTATATTACAGAGTGATCTATTTCCTGTCTTTATTTCTCTTAATGTTGATGATTATGGCTCACAGCCAATGAAAACCCAAAAGTCATTATCTCAGAAAATTAGAATTACCACAAAACAACTGCAAAGGCTTCCTACGTGGTTAAAATGGTCCCTTAGTCTGTTTCAGTAGGCTACACGACCATGGGGAAGACTGCTGACTTGATAGATGTCTAGAATGCAGTCATTGACACACTCCAAAAGGATGGTAAGCCAATAAAGGTCATTGTTAGAGAAGCTGGCTGTTCACAGAGTGCTGTATTCGAGCATATTAATGGAGAGTTGAGTGGAAGGAGAAAGTGTGGTAGAAAAAGGTGCACAAGCAACCGGGATAATCACAGCCTTGAACGGATTGTTAAGAAAAGGTCATTCAAAAATTTGGGGAGATTCAAAAGGAGTGGACTGCTGCTGGAGTCAGTGCTTCAAGAGCCACCACACACAGACATATCAAGGACAAGGGCTACAACTGTCACATTTCTTGTGTCAAGCCACTCATGACCAATAGACAACGCCAGAAGCGTCTTACCTGGGCCAAGGAGAAAAAGAACTGGACTGTTGCTCAGTGGTCCAAGGTGTTGTTTTCAGATGAAAGTAAATTTTGAATTTCATTTGAAAATCAAGGTCCCAGAGTCTGGAGGAAAAGTGGGGAGGCCACAATCCAAGCTGCTTGAGGTCTAGTGTAAAGTTTCCACACTCAGTGATGGTTTGTGGAGCCATGTCATCTGCTGGTGCAGGTCCATTGTGTTTTATGAAGACCAAAGTTAGCACAGCCGTCTACCAGGAAATTTTAGAGCACTTCATGCTTCCCTCAAGCTTTTTGGAGATGAAAATTTCATTTTCCGGCAGGATTTGGCACCTGTCCACACTGCCAAAAGTACCAATACCTGGTATACTAACCACAGTATCACTGTGCTTGATTGGCCAGCAAACTCACCTGACCTAAACCTCATAGAGAATCTATGGGGTTTTGTCAAGAGGAAGATGAGAGACAACAGACCCAACAATGCAGACGAGCTTAAGGCTGCTATCAAAGCAATGCGGGCTTCCATAACACCTCAGCAGTGCCACAGGCTGATCGCCTCCATGTCACAACGCTTTGATGCAGTAATTCATGCAAAAGGAGCCGACCAAGTACTGAGTGTATTTACTGTACAGACTTTTCAGTAGGCACCAACATTTCTGAGTTTAAAATCATTTTTTCAGTTGGTCTTATATAATATTCTAATTTTCTGAGATGACTTTTGGGTTTTCATTGGCTGTAAGCCATAATCATCAACATTAACAGAAATAAACACTTGACATAGATCACTCTGTGTGTAATGACTATATAATGTATGTGTTTACCTTTTTGTATTGAATTACTATAATAAATTAACTTTTTGATGATATTCTAATTTATTGAGATGCACCTGTATCTATCTAATTTATCTATTTTTCATGTGCCCCGCATATTTCTCGAACCCATTGACTTGCATTGGTGAGGTACGCAGGCACTCACAGCATGCCAAATTTTGCAGAGGAAAAACTGGCAGATATGTCCTTCCATATTTTTTAACATTGGTGCGAGTGCAATACGATTTTTTTATGCAAGGTGTCGATTCGTATTGAATTGACGATGCCCTACAACTTTGTAGTTCACTTTTTTTCTCTATCTAGTTCCGTTTTCGAAATAAAAATGCTAACTCCGTTGTATAACCAGGCTGCGGATTTCTATGAACAGTACCTTTATTATGCCAGATCCTGATGACAAGTTTAGATTTTATTAATTAAATGTAATATATATATTCATCTACCACTGCTCGCTCTGGTGTCCAATGCTGTTATTTTCCTTTTCTGAGTGATACTATTGCAAAATGTGTGAGTCAGAAGTCTCTTTTACAGTATAAGTCTATGGAGCCTCATTCTAACTCTCATAGGCTAACGTAAAAGTCTCTTGCAGGTCAGGCAGAGTGCAGTTTCACCTGGAGAGTCTCTGTGGAGCAGTGCTGTCACTGAGAAGACAAGGAGAACGGCTGTGGATCTTGGAGAGTGTGGCTGTGGTGAGTATATCAATACACTCACAGAAGAAGTTACTAGGCTCCTTGCATCTTCTCGCCCAACTACCTACACCATTGACCCTATTCCCTCACATCTCCTTTAGGGGTACTTTGCACGCTGCGACACCGCAGGCCGATGCTGCGATGCCGAGCGCGATAGTACCCGCCCCCGTCGCAGCAGCGATATCCTTGTGATAGCTGCCGTAGCGAACATTATCGCTACGGCAGCTTCACATGGACTCACCTGTCCTGCGACCGTCGCTCTGGCCGGCGACCCGCCTCCTTGTTAAGGGGGCGGGTCGTGCGGCGTCATAGCGACGTCACACGCCAGGCGGCCAATCGGAGCGGAGGGGCGGAGATGAGTGGGATGTAAACATCCCGCCCATCTCCTTCCTTCCGCATATTCTACGGAAGCCGCAGTGACGCCGGTAGGAGATGTTCCTCGCTCCTGCGACTTCACACACAGCGATGTGTGCTGCCGCAGAAGCGAGGAACAACATCGGACTGTCGCGTCAGCGTAATTATGGATTACGCCGACGCTGCAGCGATGATACGATTACGACGCTTTTGCGCTCGTTAATCGTATCATCGAGCCTTTACACACTACGATGTCGCATGCGATGCCGGAAGTACGTCACTTTTAATTTGACCCCACCGACATTGCAGCTGCGATGTCGTAGTGTGCAAAGTGCCCCTTAGTCCCTTTCCCCATCTTTCAACACTCATCTAAACTAAAATATTTAACCTCTCCCTGTCATATGGTACTTCCCTCCTTCAAACATGTCAGCATACACCCACTATTAAAAAACCCATGCCTGTATCAAAACCGCACTGCGAACTACAGACCAGTCTCTAATCTCCCCTTCATCTATAAAGTTCTGGAACGCTTGGTCCGGGCCCGTCTATTCCGCTATCTTTCAGAGAACTCTCTTCCTGACTCTTTACAACCCGGTTTCCGCTCCTTACACTTTACTGAAACTGTTCTTACTAAAGTCTCTAATGATCTGCTAACAGCTAACTCTAAAGGTGGCTTTATACACTGCAACATCGCAAGCAACATCGCAAACGACATCGCTGTAACGTCACCGGTTTTGTGACGTTATAGCGACCTCCCCAGCGACATTGCAGTGTGTGAAACACATCAGCGACCTGGCCCCTGCTGTGAAGTTGCTGATCGTTACAAATCGTTCAGGACCATTCTTTGGTCCTTTGTTTCCCGCTGTGCAGCAAAGTTTTAGTGTGTAAAGGGGACTTTACAGCGACTTCGTTAGCGACTTCCCTTTCAAAAAGCTGCTTTACAACGTCCCCAATGACTAGCTAGGTCGTTCTGCAGGTCCGGATCGCTGTTGCGTCGTTGGCCAGGTTTGCCTGTTTGACAGCTCACCAGAGACTTTGTAGCGATCCCGGCCAGGTTGGGATCGCTGGTGGGATCGCTAGAAAGTTTCAGTGTGTAAAGGGGCCTTAACCCTTTCACGACCGGCCGATTTTTCGCTTTCCGTTTTTTTTTTTCGCCATTCTTTTTCTGAGAGACGTAACTTTTTTATTTTTCAGTCAATATGGTCATGTGAGGGCTCATTTTTTGCGGAACGAGCTGTACTTTTAAATGAAACCATCAGTTTTACCATATTGTGTACTAGAAAATGGCAAAAAAATTCCAAATGCTGAAAAATTGCAAAAAAAGTGCGATAGCACTATAGTTTTTGAGATATTTTATTCACTGTGTTCACTATATGGTAAAACTGATGTGTGGGTGTGATGCCTCAGGTCAGTGCGAGTTCGTAGACACCAAACATGTATAGGTTTACTTTTATATAAGGGGTTAAAAAAAAATCGGAAGTTTGTCCGAAAAAAGTGGCGCACGTTTTACGCCATATTCCGTGACCCGTAGCGTTCTCATTTTTCGGGATCTTAGGCTCAATGACGGCTTATTTTTTGCGTCTCGAGCTGACGTTTTTACCGGTACCATTTTTGCGCAGATGCTACGTTTTGATCGCCTCTTATTGCATTTTGCGCAAAAGTTGTGGCGACAAAAAAACGTCGTTTTGGCGTTTGGAATCTTTTTGCCGCTACGCCGTTTACTGATCAGATTAATTGATTTTATATTTTGATAGATCGGGCGTTTCTGAACGCGGCGATACCAAATGTGTGTATATTTTTTATTTTTTTAACCCTTTAATTTTCAATGGGGCGAATGGGGGGTGATTTGAACTTTTAGGTTTTTTTGTTTTTTTTTAATTTTTTAAAACTTATTTTTTTACTTTTTTTTTTTATTTTACTAGTCCCCCTAGGGGGCTATTGCGATCAGCATTCCGATCGCTCTGCAGTATCTGCTGATCACAGCTGGAAGGCTGTAAACAGCAGATACGCTGTCTTTCTCTTTTGCTGTGCCCCGGGCACAGCGAAAGTGAAACCAATTCATGTGTAGTACAGGAGTCATCACATGACCCTGTACTACCATGACAACTATCGGGAGTCACGTGATCGCGTCACGTGACTTCCGGTTTCGGCGGTAAGTAAAACTTTACCGCGATTGCGCTTATAATGGCGCTGTCATGTATTGACAGCGCCATTATAAGGGGTTAATCGGCACGAGCAGATAACGATTCTGCTCGTGCCTAGCAGGCACACATCTCAGCTGTGAAAATCAGCTGAGATGTGTGCCGATCGCGGCATGCTGCCGCCGGAGGACCGCGGGCAGTAAGATTATGTCATTTAGGACGTAATTTTACGGCCCGCGGTCGTTAAGGGGTTAATAGTCACTACCCCCTGCTGATTCTCCTGGATCTCTCGGCTGTGTTCGATCACCAGCTGATCCTCGTCAAGCTCCTCTCTATCAGGCACAATGACACCGTTCTCTCTTGGTTCTCCTACCTCTCTGACCGCTCCTTCACTTATTCTTTTCCGGCTCCTCTTTCTCTCCTCTTTCCCTCTCTGTCAGGGGTTCCTCAGGGCTCAGTCTTAGGCCCCATCCTCTTCTCTCTATACACTGCTCATATTGGACAAACCATCAGTAGAGTTGGTTTCCAGTACCATCTCTATGCTGATGACACCTAATCATACATATCGTTCCCTGACATTACCCCTGCATTTTTACAAAATACTAGTGATTGTCTGTCTGCTGCCTCCAACATCATGTCCTCCCTCTATCTGACACTGAATCTATCAAAAACTGAACTTCTCATGTTTCCTCCCTCGACTAACCTTACTAAACCCACTATTACCATTTACGTGTGTAGTTCAACCATTACTCCCCAGCAGCACGCCCGCTGTCTTGGGATCAAATTTGTCTTAGATCTTTACATCACTCCCTACATCTGATCGCTCGCTCATGTCATCTCGACCTCAAAAACATCTCTAAAATTCGACCTTTTCTTACCGTTGACATTGTAATAACTCTTACTGTCGCTCTTATTTATTCTCGTCTAGACTACTGCGACTCTCTACTAATCGGTCTCTCTTTTACTAAGCTCTACTCTCTCCAATCTGTCCTGAATGCAGCAGCCAGGATCATATTCCTCTCCTATTGCTACACCAATGCCTCCACCTTGTGCCAGTCATTGCACTGGTTGCCCATCCACTACAGAGTACAAAATAATCTTACCTCTCTCATCCACCAAGCTCTCCACAATTTTGCACCGCTCCATATCCCCTCCCCCATCTCTGTCTATCAACCTACCAGTGCCCTCTGTTTCGCTAATGACCTAAGACTGTCATCCTCTACAATCTGAACCTCCTACTCTCGCCTTCAAGACTTCTCACAAGCTGCGCCAATTCTCTGGAACGCACTACGCAGGACAATTTGCTTAATTTACAATATCCACAGTTTTGAGCGTGCCCTAAAAAAAATTTCTTTAGACTAGGCTATCTCTCCTCACTTAGCTAATTATTCCTGTTTTGCCCTTAGAATATTTTCTTCAAAATCTGGTCCCTTTTATCATTTGTTTACACCATCTAGGCACTTAATATCCCTTGTACCTGTACTTGTACACATACTGGCTGGTGACCGGTTCATGCAGCGATATGTGAATTCCTTATTTATTATATTGATGCGTGGACCATACTATTCAAGCACTTTTTACCATTTACCTTTTGTGGTTTCCCCTATTTTCTCATCGATTGTAAACTTGCGAGCAGGACCCTCACTCCTTTTGATTTCTGTTGGATTGTTTTACTCTGTAATGTTTGATATTGTCTGAATATGTCCCCTTTGAATTGTAGAGTGCTGCGGAATATTATATACACAGAAGTTGTATATAATATACTAATTAGGCATTAATGTACTTCACTGTATCTATCTGTCTAACTAGAAGTCTGTTGGACAATTACTACTTTATGCAAGTGGATTTGTTTTAGCACCTAGGATCCAAATTTGTACTTTGATATTGAAAGTGATCCCTTTTGTTGATCTGGTCCACTTTAACACTCTTAAAGACGGAATATCTACTGTATCATTGATATGTGTGTTTGAGTCCTCATTTGATTGAGTAGCTTGTTGGTGCAACCTCCCCACACTCCCCCCTTTCCCAGATCAGCTGCACATTAGATCAGTAGAGGGAAAGAAGGGTGAGTCATCGGTGAGCGGGGGCGCCATAGCGTCCAGGTTTAGGGTGCCAACCTCCGCGGTTAGGCAGGGCCATTGTAGGGAATTTGGGCCATACCCTGGTTGCACCATTATTATCTTCTCTGGTACTCCTTCACAATATTGGATTTATCAAGATACAGTATTAACTAATTGTTCAATGGGGACATTCTGACTTACCCCATTTTTTTGCCTGCTCCTATCTGTTAGGTTTACAGAGGGGTCCCATTGGACCTTGGCAAATTTGGGATTGTCTGTCCTGTTTATGTGTGTTTGTCTAGGGATTGTTTTAACTCGGATTTAATAAAATGTATTTTTAAGGGGTTTTTTTCGCTATATAAATAAAAATTATTATTATATTGTTATATACTGTACACTCACACTACATTACATGCACATATACACACATTTAATGAATTGACATCTTAATAAAAGGGATTCTTTAAGGCTGCTTTCACACATCATTTTTTTCCCATCAGGCACAATCCGGCAAAAACATGAAAAAACGGATCTGGCGTCTGTTGCCGCCGGATCAGTTTTTCCCCCCATAGACTTCTATTAGCGCCGGATTGTGCCGGATTTCCTTGCATTCCTTCCGGCTTTCACCGGATCCGGCAAAATTTGCTTGTCCGGCGGCTGGATCCAATGTTGAATGGAACGTTTTTTGTCTCTGGCGAAAAAACGGATCGCGCCGGATCCGGCGCCGTACGGCGTGTTTTATAATGGAAGCCTATGGCAGCCGACCCCGTCGTCATCCATCATATGCCGGAATCCGACACTGGTTTACGTTTTTTTTTTTAAACTGAGCATGCTCAGTATCAAAACGGAAGAAACGGATGGAAAAAACTGATGCAATGGAACAGTTTTTTCGACGGATCCGTCGCATCAGTTTTTTTGCCGGATTGAACCTGAAGGCAAAAAACTGATGTGTGAAACCGGCCTAAGGCTAGGGCCCCACGTTGCGTTCTCCTACTTGCAGTTCTAAATGCACGTTTTGGGCTTAATTGATTTGACCAAAGTTGCCTTTTTCAGAAATTTAGCGATGAGAACGCATGCGTATTTACCGCGTTTTAGATGCGTTTTCAGCGCTTTTTACATGCTTTTCCACCTGCGTTTTGACAGATGCGTTTTGAACATCAAGACACTGCTAAATAAAGTTTAAACAGTCAAACACAATGAAAAAAAGAAAAAAAAAAGGAACACATATAGAATTTTCGAAATAATTAAGGAAATAGAAATATTTAATAAAATGATAGCGGTGATATACTACTTATTGGAAAAATACCAAACAAATTTACAACCAACAGTTTAATAACCAGAAGGAGAAAGTTCTGTGGTCAATCAAATTGAAAGATAGTACCACCACCCCATGATTATAATGAATGGATATACAACTGATTCAAAGATAAATATAACACCAATTCACACAAACGAATCAGGGAGCAAATAAGTAAAAGGTAAATCTTTATTGAAACCAAATAAAAACAAAGAAAGGGGTGTAATTACATGACAGTGCACAAGGTGGCGTACATAAGCGGTGAAGGAAATCCTAGTGTCCGGTAAATAAACAGTAAACTCGATACAGCCTCTAGGAAACCCAATACACAGGAATAAGTTAGAGTATACACCCCGTGGTGGGTAGTAACGCTCAGAGAGACTGTATATAAAGAAAGGTGTAAAACCGGAGATCACTTTAACTCACCGCTGAAATGACGCCAGGTCCCGCCTACGCACGTTTCGGCGCTAGCCTTCGTCAGGGGGGCGTCTTTCCTTCACCGCTTATGTACGCCACCTTGTGCACTGTCATGTAATTACACCCCTTTCTTTGTTTTTATTTGGTTTCAATAAAGATTTACCTTTTACTTATTTGCTCCCTGATTCGTTTGTGTGAATTGGTGTTTTATTGGAAAAATAGCAATACATTATAATTTTTCTTAAATTTAATTGTCGACTATGTGTGTGTGTAAAGGGACATATGAAATCATTATTTTAATGTTCAAAAAGCATGCGTTTTGGTAGTCCAAAACGCATGTTTTCTGCACATAAAAAGCAGGTAAAACGCAGGAATTTGAAGGAATCTTGGTTTTTGCAACTTCTCATTGACTTCAATGTTAGCAAAACGCACCCAAAATGGCAAAAACAATTGACATGCTGCTTCTTTGAATGCATGGTTTTTGCCACAAAATATGCAGATTCGCAGATGCGTTTACATGGGGTCAGATAAATCACAAATGCGATTGAAATGGCTGGAAAATGAAAACGCAAGCAGTTTGGCATAAAAAAAGGGCTTCTCAAAACACACCCAAAAAGCACCTGAAAGGCAGGTAAAAACGCAAAGTGGGGCCCTAGCCTAAGACATTGCAGTGGACACCCAAAGTAAAGGACTACTAAGCCTACTAGAGCAGGAAGAGCTGCTATTACTACTGGGAAAAGGAGAGAAAACACTGCTGTAATTACTGCTTGGACATACACGTGTGCGAGAAGACGGCAGCCTCGAGCCAGCGATCACTGTCGATATCCCAGCTGTAATTCTGATTGTGTAGTAGCTTGGAGTGGAATCAGTCGCATGTCATCACCACAATAGGTGCTGTGACTTCTTCAAGCATGGAAATAATAAAGCAATTCTTATATTGAAAAAAAATGTGATTCTTTATTGTTTACACATTACAACGCATTTTGGCTGAGGTCCTGAGCCTTTATCGAGACCAGAATGCAAAATTCATAGTTAAGCACTATATTGTGTTCTGCGCTGTTAGCAGCCAGGAAGCTACATGTGAACAGTAGAGATGAGCGAACCGGTCCCGGTTCGGCTCGAGGTCGGTTCGCCGAACGGAGGTCCCGTTCGAGTTCGGCTCGTCGAACGTTCGACGAACCGAACTCGAGCCAATAGGCTATAATGGGAGGCAATCACAAACACATAAAAATGCATTATAAATGTACACAAACAGTTAATAAACATTGCCATAACACTTACCGGTCCTCGCGATCCCTTCTGCACTCTGTCTCCTGCCGCTATTCCATCCGATGATCGCTGAATCCTCCCGGTGACGGCACTGCCAGCAGAGATGCAGGACCTATCGTGACGTCAAAATAGCCATGTGACCAGTCACGTGGCTATTATCTCATTGGCTACAGACTGGCCACATGACTATGACGCGTCATGTAGGACCTGCGAGTGCATCTCTCCGGTACACGGTGCACATATGTGTATCGCCGTGTACCGGCGACATGCTCTAGCACACGGTCGACTCCCCGTTCCGTTAGGGACCGGCTGACACAGCCGGTCATTAACGGAGATCACCGTTGCCATAGCAACGCAGTTAGCGGTGACGTCACCGCTAACCGCGGCTCCGAGAGCACCGTTGCTATGGTAACGCGTCTGTCAGCGTTACCGCTGACAGCCAGCACTGATCACTCACGGAGTGAAGGCTGCACGCTGCTTCCTGATTGTAGTGAGGATTGTACTGAGGATGAGATTCCCCAGCCCCAAGTGATGAGCTGGTGAACCTCATCCTCACTATAATCGTCACTACTATTACACTAGTGAGGATTGTAGTGAGGATTGTAGTGAGGATTGTAGTGAGGATGAGGTTCCCCAGCCCCAAGTGATGAACTGGTGCACCTCATCCTCACTACAATCGTCACTACTACTACACTAGTGAGGATTGTAGTGAGGATGAGGTTCCCCAGCCCCAAGTGATGGGCTGGTGCACCTCATCCTCACTACAATCGTCACTACTACTACACTAGAAAGAAAGAAGACAGAAGAGCAGGATCGTGGAGGGCTGACAGGGGGTAATAAAGATGGAGTCTCTAATGTGTCTGTGTATTTATTTCTATTAAAGTATTTTTTCTCTGTGTGGTGTTTTTTTTTAACCCTTTATTGGAGATTCTTAATGGCCGGGTCAAACGTGCCTGACATTAAGAATCTCTGGCTTAATACTGGCTAGTAAAACAAAGCCAGTATTAACTCATGATTACCCAACAAGCCACCCGGCTCCAGGGCTGTTGGAAGAGTTGGATACAGCGCCAGATGATGGCGCTTCTAAAAGAGCGCCATTTTCTGGGACGGCTGCGGACTGAAATCCGCAGCAGAGGCGCCCAGAAACCTCGGGCTAACCTGTGCTGCGGATTCCAATCCCCAGCTGCCTAGTTGTACCCGGCTGGACACAAAAATGGGGCGAAGCCCACGTCATTTGTTTTTTAATTATTTCATGAAATAAGTGAAATAATTAAAAAAAAACGGGCTTCCCTATATTTTTGGTTCCCAGCCGGGTACAAATAGGCAACTGGGGGTTGGAGGCAGCCCGTGGCTGCCTGCTGTACCTGGCTAGCATACAAAAATATGGCGAAGCCCACGTCATTTTTTTGGTGGGCAAAAAAATTCTGCATACAGTCCTGGATGGAGTATGCTGAGCCTTGTAGTTCTGCAGCTGCTGTCTGCTCTTCTCCATACAGACAGACAGCAGCTGCAGAATTACAAGGCTCAGCATACTCCATCCAGGACTGTATGCAGAAGTTTTTTGCCCCCTGAAAAAATTATGTGGGCTTCGCCATATTTTTGTATGCTAGCCAGGTACAGCAGGCAGGTACGGCTGCCCCCAACCCCCAGTTGCCTATTTGTACCCGGCTGGGAACCAAAAATAAAGGGAAGCCCTTTTTTTATTATTTCATGAATTTCATGAAATAATTAGAAAACAAATGACGTAGGCTTCGCCCCATTTTTGTGTCCAGCCAGGTACAACTAGGCAGCTGGGGATTGGAATCCGCAGCACAGGTTGGCCTGAGCTTTCTGGGCCCCACTGCTGCGAATTGCAGTCTGCAGCCGCCTCAGAAAATGGCATTTTCATAGAAGCGCCATCTTCTGGCGCTGTATCCAACTCTTCCAGCACCTGCCTGCTATACCTGGCTAGCATACAAAAATATGGCGAAGCTCACGTCCTTTTTTTGTAGTTTTTTGGCAAAAAAAATAAAAAATGCTTCCCTGGATTTTCCTTTGCCAGTGAAGGTAACACCAAGCAGTGGGGGTTAGCAGCCAGTAGCTGCTTGGATTACCCTTAGCTAGCAATACAAAAAATCCAGCGGGAGCCCATATATATATTTTTTAATTATTTATTTAAATAACTAAAAACAAAATGGGCTTCCCTGTATTTTGATTGCTGGACATCACAGTGCTGTAAAAATAAATCTTTAAAAAAATGACGTAGCGCTCCGCGGTATTTTTGATTCTCAGCGCAGATAAAGCAGACAGCTATGGATTGCCACCCCCATCTGCCTGCCGTTACCTTGGTTGGCAATCAAAATACAGGGAAGCCCATTAATTTTTTCTATTTAAAAAATAGTTAAAAAAAAAATGACGTTGGGTCCCCCCATTTTTGATAGCCAGCTAGGGTAAAGCAGACGGCTGTAGCCTGAAAACCACAGCTGACAGCTTTAACATGGTTGGGGATCCAATGTGGAGGTCCCCTCAGGCTCTTTTTTATAATTATTTTATAAATATTAATAATTACACAATAAAAGTAGGGTCCCCCCCAAATTGGATCACCAGCCAAGGTAAAGCGGACAGCTGTGGTCTGGTATTCTCAGGGTGGGAAGCTCCATAGTTATTGGGCCTTCACAGCCTAAAAATAGCAGGCCGCAGGCACCCCAGACGTGGCGCATCCACTAGATGCGCCAATCCTGGCGCTTCACCCCAGCTCATCCCGTGCCCTGGTGCAGTGGCAAACAGGGTAATAAATCGGGTTGATACTAGCTGTAAAGTAACCTGAGATCAAGCCCAGCAGTTTGTGATGTCATGGCGTCTATTAGATACCCAACATCATAAACTGTCAGTACTAACAAAAAAAAAAAATCGACAAAAGAAATTTATTTGAAAAAACAGTCCCCAAAACATTTCCTCTTTCACCAATTTATTGTAAGAAAAAAAATAAAGGGGTCCCACGACGACTCTGGACCGTCTAGAATATGGGGGGAGACACTCAGGGAACGTATCCCCCATTTTCTAGGAGTG
This sequence comes from Anomaloglossus baeobatrachus, assembly GCF_048569485.1. Classification (NCBI taxonomy): domain Eukaryota; kingdom Metazoa; phylum Chordata; class Amphibia; order Anura; family Aromobatidae; genus Anomaloglossus; species Anomaloglossus baeobatrachus. Next base: position 157,543,207 of record NC_134355.1, on the reverse strand, counting down.
CGGACCCTTCATGTGAGGAGTGTGGGTGCAATGAATCTGCACTCACTCTTCTCGGGTCCACAGCAGCAGAGTCCATGTCGTAATGGTTGCTACCAAAGCTGCAATGCCCTGCTCATGAGGTAAGGGCATGCCTAATCAGGAGAACTACTGTAGAGGAAGCTCTGCTCACTGGTATATAGGTGCTCAGAGGTAATAATAGATAAAATTAGTGAGTAACCTCGGCACTCTAAATCTCCCAGACTAAGTCAGTAAGTCACAACGGATAGTAATGCAAAATCACTCTTTATTGGTCCGTATTAAGAAAAAAAGTTTTTTCATAAGCATATATGTTTTTGTCCAAAACAAGTTAGAAATGACGTTTCGGCCTGAGCCTTCGTCAGATTGGACTTATCTGCATGTAATCATGAAAAATGACAATAATCAGTATCACATAAGAGTGAGAGAACAATAACATAAACTCGAACAATGTAGAGGTACAATTGGGATGCAGCAAAAAAATTGCAACACAGCAAGAAATGAAACACATGATACAAATGTCATAATACAGTACAAGGACAATATAGTAATGACAAATATGGGGTCAGAGTAGGCTTAGACAGCTCTGGTACGAAAGAGATGTCAATCATAAAGTAACATGTGCAGTAGGTGTAGAGCTACACTATGCATGGCAGAGCTAATGGGTAGACCGACCATAGAAAAAGAACGGAGAAAAAGTGGAGAAAAAGTGGAGAAAAAATGGAGAAAAAAATGGAGAAAAAGTGGAGAAAAAGTGGAGAAAAAAATGGAGAAAAAGTGGAGAAAAAGTGAAGAAAAAGTGGAGAAAAAATGGAGAAAAAGTGGAGAAAAAAATGGAGAAAAAGTGGAGAAAAAGTGGAGAAAAAGTGAAGAAAAAGTGGAGAAAAAGTGGAGAAAAAGTGGAGAAAAAATGGAGAAAAAATGGAGAAAAAAATGGAGAAAAAGTGGAGAAAAAGTGGAGAAAAAAATGGAGAAAAAGTGGAGAAAAAGTGGAGAAAAAGTGAAGAAAAAGTGGAGAAAAAATGGAGAAAAAATGGAGAATAAGTGGAGAAAAAATGGAGAAAAAATGGAGAAAAAATGGAGAATAAGTGGAGAAAAAGTGGAGAAAAAAATGGAGAAAAAGTGGAGAAAAAGTGGAGAAAAAGTGGAGAAAAAGTGAAGAAAAAGTGGAGAAAAAGTGGAGAAAAAATTCTCCATTTTTTCTCCATTTTTTCTCCACTTTTTCTCCACTTTTTCTCCACTTTTTCTCCACTTTTTCTCCACTTGTTCTCCATTTTTTCTCCATTTTTTCTCCGTTCTTTTTCTTCACTTTTTCTCCACTTTTTCTCCACTTGTTCTCCATTTTTTTCTCCACTTTTTCTCCACTTTTTCTCCACTTATTCTCCATTTTTTCTCCATAAGTGGAGAAAAAGTGGAGAAAAAGTGGAGAAAAAAATGGAGAACAAGTGGAGAAAAAGTGGAGAAAAAGTGAAGAAAAAGAACGGAGAAAAAATGGAGAAAAAATGGAGAATAAGTGGAGAAAAAAATGGAGAAAAAGTGGAGAAAAAGTGAAGAAAGAGTGGAGAAAAAGTGGAGAAAAAGTGGAGAAAAAATGGAGAAAAAATGGAGAAAAAGTGGAGAAAAAGTGAAGAAAGAGTGGAGAAAAAGTGGAGAAAAAGTGGAGAAAAAGTGGAGAAAAAAATGGAGAAAAAGTGGAGAAAAAGTGGAGAAAAAGTGAAGAAAGAGTGGAGAAAAAGTGGAGAAAAAGTGGAGAAAAAGTGGAGAATAAGTGGAGAAAAAATGGAGAATAAGTGGAGAAAAAATGGAGAATAAGTGGAGAAAAAATGGAGAATAAGTGGAGAAAAAGTGGAGAAAAAGTGGAGAAAAAGTGGAGAAAAAAATGGAGAAAAAGTGGAGAAAAAGTGGAGAAAAAAATGGAGAAAAAGTGGAGAAAAAGTGGAGAAAAAGTGGAGAAAAAGTGAAGAAAAAGTGGAGAAAAAATGGAGAAAAAGTGGAGAATAAGTGGAGAAAAAATGGAGAAAAAATGGAGAAAAAGTGGAGAAAAAAATGGAGACAAAAATGGAGAAAAAGTGGAGAAAAAATGGAGAAAAAAATGGAGAAAAAGTGGACAAAAAGTGGTGAAAAAGTGGAGAAAAAGTGTAGAAAAAAATGGAGAAAAAGTAGAGAAAAAGTGGAGAAAAAAATGGAGAAAAAATGGAGAAAAAGTGGAGAAAAAGTGGAGAAAAAGTGTAGAAAAAAATGGAGAAAAAGTGGAGAAAAAGTGGAGAAAAAAATGTAGAAAAAGTGGAGAAAAAAATGGAGAAAAAGTGGAGAAAAAAATGGAGAAAAAGTGGAGAAAAAGTGGAGAAAAAAATGGAGAAAAAGTGGAGAAAAAGTGGAGAAAAAGTGGAGAAAAAAATGTAGAAAAAGTGGAGAAAAAATGTAGAAAAAGTGGAGAAAAAGTGGAGAAAAAAATGGAGAAAAAGTGGAGAAAAAGTGGAGAAAAAGTGGAGAAAAAAGTGGAGAAAAAAGTGGAGAAAAAGTGGAGAAAAAGTGGAGAAAAAGTGGAGAAAAAATGGAGAAAAAAATGTAGAAAAAGTGGAGAAAAAGTGGAGAAAAAGTGGAGAAAAAGTGAAGAAAGAGTGGAGAAAAAGTGGAGAAAAAGTGGAGAAAAAGTGGAGAAAAAATGGAGAAAAAATAGAGAAAAAGTGGAGAAAAAGTGAAGAAAGAGTGGAGAAAAAGTGGAGAAAAAAATGGAGAAAAAGTGGAGAAAAAGTGGAGAAAAAGTGGAGAAAAAGTGTAGAAAAAAATGGAGAAAAAGTGGAGAAAAAGTGGAGAAAAAAATGGAGAAAAAATGGAGAAAAAGTGGAGAAAAAGTGTAGAAAAAAATGGAGAAAAAGTGGAGAAAAAGTGGAGAAAAAAGTGGAGAAAAAGTGGAGAAAAAGTGGAGAAAAAAATGGAGAAAAAGTGGAGAAAAAGTGGAGAAAAAGTGGAGAAAAAAATGGAGAAAAAGTGGAGAAAAAGTGGAGAAAAAATGGAGAAAAAAATGTAGAAAAAGTGGAGAAAAAATGTAGAAAAAGTGGAGAAAAAGTGGAGAAAAAAATGGAGAAAAAAGTGGAGAAAAAGTGGAGAAAAAGTGGAGAAAAAGTGGAGAAAAAGTGGAGAAAAAATGGAGAAAAAAATGTAGAAAAAGTGGAGAAAAAATGGAGAAAAAGTGGAGAAAAAGTGGAGCACCCTTTGGTGCCTTTCATGTGGCACTAAGGGGTGCTTAGCTTTGTATTTAGCCAAAAAAATGAAAAAAAAATGACGTAGGGTTCCCCCTAGTTTTGTAGCCAGCTAGGGTAAAGCAGACGGCTGCAGCCTGCAGACCACAGCTGGCAACCTCACCTTGGCTGGTAATCCAAAACTGAGGGCACCCCACGCTGTTATTTTAAATTAAATAAATAATTAAAAAAAAAAACACGTAGGGGTCCCCCAAAATTGGATCACCAGCCAAGGTAAAGCAGACAGCTGGGGCCTGATATTCTCAGACTAGGGAGGTCCATGGTTATTGGACTCTCCCCAGCCTAAAAATAGCAGGCCGCAGCCGCCCCAGAAGTGGCGCATCCATTAGATGCGCCAATTCTGGTGCTTCGCACCAGCTCATCCCGCGCCCTGGTGCGGTGGCAAACGGGGTAATATATGGGGTTAATACCAGATGTGTAATGTCACCTGGCATCAAGCCCTGGGGTTGGTGAGGTCAGGCGTCTATCAGATCCCCGACATCACCAACCCAGTCAGTAATAAAAAAAAAATAGACGACAAACACATTTTTATTTGAAAAAACACTCCCCAAAACATTCCCTCTTTAACCAATTTATTAGAATGAAAAACAAATCCAGGTCTGGTGTAAGCCAAGGGGTTGCCATGACGATCCACACTGTCCCAGTCAATGAAGAGCAGGATGTTCCCCATTGGCTGGGAGAGCAGTGCAGTGACCTGAGCTAACATCAATGGGTCAGCCCAGGTCACTGCAGGGGGATGACAAGTGCTGCTGTCAGGAGCGAGGTACATTACCTGCGCTGATCTCCAGCACACTGACAGCCCCTGTCACTGAGTTCAATGACCGGAGCCTTCACACCAAGTATCGCGAGAGGCCCGTGACGTCACCGCTAGTCAGTCTCGGGTCGGAAGCGAGAGGTGATGTGACAAGCGGCGGCCATGGAGGACAGTGACAGCATTGAGGTCGGGATGGCGGGACTTCATCACCGCAGGTAAGCCGAGTGGGACCATGTGTGTGTGTGTGTGTGTGTGTGTGTGTGTATGTATGTGTACATGCCGCGGGCAGGAGGGAGCGGAGCGAGCTGAGCGGGGAAGTGTGGGCTTCCTGCACGTAACTAAGATAAACATCGGGTTACTAACCAAAGCGCTTTGCTTGGATACCCGATGTTTATCTTGGTTACCAGCTTCTGGCAGGCTGCCAGCGATGGCTCCTGTACACTGTAGCTGTAAAAAGCCCTGCTTTTTGCTGCTAGAACCGTTCTCGAACGTATCTAGAACTATCGAGCTTTTGCAAAAAGCTCGAGTTCTAGTTCGATCTCGAACAGCCCCCAAAATCACTCGAGCCTAGAACTGGAGAACCTCGAACTGCGAACCGCGCTCAACTCTAGTGAACAGCCATTCATAAGAGGCTGAACGCATTCATATGGTAATCACCCGAGAAGGATGTCTGTGCAGCAGGAGAGCTCCGTTACTGATAGACAGGTTTTGCTAGGCCAATGTTCACTGCTACAATGCTACCCTCAGGGAATGCCGCTATTTAAGCTTTATCTTGTTTTATGCATGATGCCATTTGAGGCCCTGCCGTATAAGATCACTTTGTTAATACTGAGTTACACTGGTGCAGGCACTCATTTAGAGGGGCAATCTTCTATATGGCACATCTGTTATAATGATGTACAGAAATACAAGGACAAGTAATCTATCTACAGCCGACTCATGGAATACCTGCGTTATATGCCAAACTCAGTAACATGGGGAGCAGAGTGGGTAGCTATGTTTCAGGTATCTGTAAGTAAATGGTTAAATCAGGTAAACGAGAATCGTATTGACAAGCTAAGCAACAAAAACATATAAAAACTTTAATAAAATGTTATAAAATCTGGCTTTCTATATTATATTATTTGGTTAACTGTGGGAGATGCTATGTGGTAATCCAGACTAGACAAGTCAGCAATTAATTTTAAAGGGAATGTGTCACCCTGTTTTTGCTATACTTTCTGAGAGCAGTATGATGTAGGGGCAGACAGCCTGATTTCAGCGATGTGTCACTTACTGGTCTACTTAGTGTAGATATGATCAAATCGTTGCAGATCTACCAGTCCCATAACCCCATCCACACTACTGATTGGCAGCTTTCTGTGTACACTGTGCATAGACAGAAAGCTGCCAATCAGTTTTAGGGGCAGGGTTATACAGAGCTAATAAATAGAGAGAACTAAATGGCAACCGGTTTACTAGTCCTCTAGTGATAATCTCCTGCTGTTAAAACAGTAATGTCATACAAACTCCAGCAAGCAGGTTGTCCATATTGAACATGCTTAGCTTGTATGTCTTAATCATGTCCATATAAATCATATTTCTCCTAACATGCTTTAATAAAGAATATCATTCTCTGTAATATGACATTTCTTAAAAATTTGTATTTTGCTCCTTTGTTATTTGTTATTCCTCCTAATAATTAATGAATACATTGATAACTGGGCACTGCCATTTGTGGGTGGTCCCCTGTACAGTCTGAAGTTAAGATTATATGAGTATATACATTTTTTCTGATTTTCATCCAGAACAAAAACGGATGATTTTTCATCTATCTTGTCATTTGCATGGTACACCATTGATCTGTATGGAATCTGATTTCTTTTTGAGTACCCAGCCATAGACCAAAATATGGATAGACTAGTGCATGCTGCGATATTTTTCACTGAGGCATTGTGTTAGTCTGTGAAAGTGTGACGCCCTTGACTAGCCAGGTAGTCACAGGTAGACCCCCGCACAACACCTGTCCCCCAATAAGGTAACATCAGACAAACCATAAAACCTAGTCACCTCCCTCAGGGCTTGATGGACACACCAGGGGGCGGAGCCAGGCAGTTGACCACGCCCACCGAGGAGTCCAGAGGGCCTGAGGCAGGAAAAGAGTAGTCAGTCAGTTAGTCAGTCAGTGAGTTGTGAGCAGAGTGAGGAGGTCAGGCCTGTAGGACAGACCTGTGACAGTCTGACAGGTGCCAGGGTCGGAGCCCGGGCACCTTTGGCTAGGAGGCAGACGGTGGCCTAGCCTGCAGGAGCCGGGAAGACGGCTCGGTGGAACCATGGTGGACCGGGACAGGGTAGTGGCCCGCCGGTACCGACCCGGGGAACTGACTCGGAAACCAGAGCACACAGGGGGTACTCAGACCCTGAAATGAGGTCCAGAAGGCACTGGACTGAGTTAATCAACTGATTGCGGTCTGGACTTTAGGTCCTTTCCCACCCAAGTCCCGACTGAAGACAACAGCCCACCGAGGGGGATAGAAAGACACCACACAGGCAGAGAGATCCCACGGGCCAGTATCTGAGGGCAAAAGGGCTCTCCCGACATACACAATGCTGGGAGCGGACTCCCGTCGCTGAAGCGCAGGCAGACCAAATACACTACACGGTGCAGGAGAAAGGCAAAGACCACCGAACCGAGTGGGGGACCAGACGCAGCCGGCTGCGGGCACCGACCACCTCAACTTTGTTTATTAGAGACTTGTGTGTGTCAATAACAGTGAGTACAACAGTGTCATCCGGCCGCGCACCGCCCAGCTACTAACACCCAACGGGTCCCGGGGCCATCATCCCTGCAGACAAAGGGGTTAAAATCTTGCTGCATAACAATCTCCCCCGGGTGCCCCGTAACTGCAGCGGTGGTGTCTACCTTCACCACAACCCATGGGTGGCGTCACGAACTTAAACACGGCTACGGCCGTACACCTACCTACCACCCCCCTAAGTAGCGCCAGCACCCTTTCAGAGCGAAGTGACCCCGGGTTCGGAGGCGCTCGAGCCACCCACCAACGAGCCCGGATCCGAGCAGCTCGGCTGCAGCCGAGCGTGGGTAGGTACACATCGACTCTTCTGGCGTCACGAACAGGATACTTACCTATTCACTTACCTAGTGAAGTGCGCCTTGAAGTGAAGTCAGCAGTGATCCGCTGTGAAATTTGCAGAATCCGCCATCTTGCCGCCATCTTTTGGCGCGAAGATTCCTGCCAGAGTCTTCTTCCCTGCAGAAACGGCGCGAAAAACTGAAGCCCCGCCCCCTGGGAACGCGGCCGTGCAGCAAAGCGAGAGGCCGGAAAACGAAACTGATCGGCCGAAGAAGAGAGCCGCGAAAAGACCAAGGTGGGAGCAGATGGAAGATGTCGGCGTTCAGGGAGGAGAGCGGAGCGGTGCCCGTCACCGGAGTGGCAGGACCCAGAAGCGGCAGAGGCGGAGTAGCGCAACTCATGGAAGAAGAGGTACCGTTTACGCTGCCCCTGCCGCCATTGCCGATGGAGGTCCATAGTCCAGGGATCTATTGCACCTGGAAGGGGAACCCGATAACCCGTCCGAAGATGGCGCAGTGCGGTCCCCTGCAATGGAACCGCTGTAAGTTAACCCCCGAAGTTGAAAAGTTAAAAACTTGAAAAGTTTTAAGTACAGCACCTGCTCCTGCTAAAATAGACTCTTGTCCCTTTGTTAACGTCCCCAAGTTCCCCGGGAGACACCATCCAGCACACTGGATGGAAGGGAAAGAAAAGATGCCCGACTTGTTGAACGCCGCTGCGGTTGGAGTCCCAGAGGGCGCCATCAGGGGTAGGAGCCCCTGGTGGAGGACGGCAAGCTAGTTAAGCTGGAGCGAGGACAGTTCCCGTTACAGAGCCCGGTTTACCGTACCCGCACTGCAGGCAGTGGAAGACGAGGTCTTTCTGGACAGTGTCACCGTGAGTGAATGTGGCATTGGGGACCCGTGCTGCTCTGTGGTGGACTGTGGGAAAGTTGCCGAGGGAGCTGCGCCGGCAGCAGAGTTTTAAATAATCCAGGACCACCCTTTCTGGTACTGAAGCCCGGGGGAGGCTGGTTGGAGGAAGGGCCTGCGGGATGTTGTAGGCTGAGGCTCCGTCACCATTGCAACCGGTGACTACCCTCCGGGTCAGGGGTCCCCTGGACTTGGGGCCTCTGAGAGACTGCCAGGTAAGGAACTTTGTACCCGGCCCATATGGGCAATAACCGGACCTGAACCCGATTCCTGGACTGGGAAAAAGGGGTGCTGACCTGTATTTAGAGGCAGCATCAAGGTTTAGGTTTGCTTGGGTGGGCAACTGAAAGGACCCGGTCCAGTCCCATTCCCGGTTAATAAAAATGTTCCGTAACGTTTAATCAAAATGCCTCCCATCAAGGGATGAATCCTAAACCTTCATAACGTAAATATGTTATTATATTTGTAAATGTTCTAAAACTTTTATCTTTTTCAGTTACAAAATAAACGGTGGTGGTCAGACAGCCCGCGGACGGTCTGTAGTTAACCAAGGGGGAGTGTGACGCCCTGGACTAGCCAGGTAGTCACAGGTAGACCCCCGCACAACACCTGTCCCCCAATAAGGTAACACCAGCCAAACCATAAAACCTAGTCACCTCCCTCAGGGCTTGACGGACACACCAGGGGGGCAGAGCCAGGCGGTTGACCACGTCCACCGAGGAGTCCAGAGGGCCTGAGGCAGGAAAAGAGTAGTCAGTCAGTCAGTCAGTGAGTTGTGAGCAGAGTGAGGAGGTTAGGCCTGTAGGACAGGCCTGTGACAGTTTGACAGGTGCTGGGGTCGGAGCCCGGGCACCTTTGGCTAGGAGGCAGACGGTGGCCTAGCCTGCAGGAGCCGGGAAGACGGCTCGGTGGAACCGTGGTGGACTGGGACAGGGTAGTGGCCCGCCGGTACCGACCCGGGGAACCGACTCGGAAACCGGAGCACACAGAGGGGTACTCAGACCCTGAAACGAGGTCCAGAAGCCACTAGACTGAGTTAATCAACTGAATGCGGTCTGGACTTTAGGTCCTTTACCACCCAAGTCCCGACTGAAGACAACAGCCCACCGAGGGGGTTAGAAAGACACCGCACAGGCAGAGAGATCCCACGGGCCAGCGGCTGCGGGCAAAAGGGCTCTCCCGACATACACAACGCCGGGGAGCAGACTCCCGTCGCTGAAGCGCAGGCAGCCCAAATACACTACACGGTGCAGGAGAAAGGCAAAGACCACCAAACCGGGTGGTGTGGGGGACCAGACGCAGCCGGCTGCGGGGACCAACCACCATCAACTTTGTTTATCAGAGACTTCTGTGTGTCAACAACAGTGTCATCCGGCCGCGCACCGCCCAGCTACTTACACCCAACGGGTCCCGGGGCCATCATCCCTGCCCAGGGACGGGTTAACATCTTGCTGCATAACCATCTCCCCCGGGTGCCCCATAACTGCAGCGGTGGTGTCTACCTTCACCACAACCCGTGGGTGGCGTCACGAACTTAAACACGGCTACAGCCGTACACCTACCTACCACCCCCCTAAGTAGCGCCAGCACCCTTTCAGAGCGAAGTGACCCCGGGTCCGGAGGCGCTCGAGCCACCCACCAACGAGCCTGGATCCGAGCGGCTCGGCTGCAGCCGAGCGCGAGGTGGTACATAAAAAAATGGTCATCTGAACCACGAGCAGTTCTGGGTGTATATTGCTAATCCCTGCCTAACCATCCCTGTATACACTAGATAAAGAGATCTTTAGAAAAAGTATTTCTAAAGATCTTTTACTGTATACTAATGAGCGTGGGGATTTGTCCCCTGGGCGTTATATCCCCTGGTTAGTCGGCTCCCTTAGCAGGTTAGTACACCCCTGTGGGAGTGCTAACGTGCTAATGAATGTGCAGCGTCAGAGGATTATCTCACTCACCTCTCCGCCGCCATCGTGTCCGACGCTGGATTTCGGCTCAGTGTGCATGGTCATGCGCACTATGAAGCCGGGTGTACGTGTCCTGGCTTCAAACTGCATTAGTGTGCATGACCGAAACTCCAGGGTCATGCGCACTGAGCCGAAATCAAGCGTCAGATCATCCTCTGACGCTGCACATTCATTAGGATGATAGCACACCCAGGGCCGCCATCAGGGCATTACTACTGAGACTGGTGTAGGGGGCCCGGTGAAGAGGGGGGGCCCGGCTGAGCCAGGGACTGTTACATAGCTTTATTAAGCCCCGGGCCAGCCGGACCCCACCCCCTTCACTACCCTCAACCAGTCACAGCCGCAGCAGAAGACCCCGGCAGTGTTGCTTTTGCAGCTATACACGTGGCTAATTTGCATTGCATGCAAGTTAGCCACGTGTGCTGGATATACTGGGTATGCAGCTGCATACTCGGTATCTAGAGGGGGCGCTGGCAGTGCATCTGTCCCGGGCGCAACTGTGAGGGGGGCGCTGTCGGGCTGCCTGATGCGTCAGTGTGAAAGACTGCCCGGGGGCTGCGTTTGCGGCCCCATAGTGGGAGCCGGTTATTTCTGTCATGCTGGGGCCCTTGCTCGCCAGGAGAACAGCATTGACGCAGCCAGGACCCCCGTACAAGAGGAGAAGCAGCTCGGCAGGGGGCCCGTACGGAGGTGCCTGAGGAGGGGGAGGTGAGTGGTGATAAATAACCTGAGGAGGGGACAATGAGATGAGGGGGGGATTACTGGTGACTAATACTGGGGGTGTAGCAGTAGCTTATCTACCAGGGGGGAGGTTGCCCCGAGCTGCTGCCTCCCAGGGCCATGTTAAAACAGTTTGTTTTTTGTTTAAACTGTCATTTCCTTTTGTCATCTAGCAAATCCGGCGTTTTTTTTCCAGGGTGAGGGGAGAGGGGGTTAATACCTGAGTGCTACAGAGGCAGGGAAGCTCTAAAATGCTCTCGTGCAGGACCTGCGATGACGTCATGCAATGTCACCCCCATGTGGGAGGAGCCAGAAGATACTCATTACTTGAGTAGCTGTAGCAGATGAGGGCACATGACGACAAGTAATGAGTGAAGAGGAGGACATGGGGGGTGCTGAGTGTGACAAGAGAGGGGCAGAATGTGATGGGCTCAGTATGACAAGAGAGGGGCAGACTGTGAGGGGCAGAGTGTGACGAGAGGTGCTGAGTGTGACAGAGGGGGGCAGAGTGTGACAGAGGGGGGCAGAGTGTGACGGGGGGGCAGAGTGTGACGGAGGGGGGGCAGAGTAGAGGATGTATTACGGAAAGAGGTGGTGTAGAGCGTGTATTATGGAAAGAGGCAGTAGTGTAGTTGGTGTATCATGGTGTTATGTAGAGGGACGGTGTAGAAGGTGCATTATGGAGAGGGGCGGTGTAGAGGGTGTATTATGGAAAGAGGTGATGTAGGTGGTGGTTATGGAGAGGGGTGATCTAGAAGGTGCATTATGGAGAGGGATAGGCGGTGTAGAAAAGGTGTATTATTACTTTTCTGAGGGAAATACTTCATTTTCTGGAACAACTTCAAGGGTACTAAGACTTTTGGCCATGACTGTGTGTGTGTGTGTGTGTGTGTGTTGCGGGATGGAGGCAGAGCTGGGGTGGAGCCTGGGTGGAGTCTCAAGGGGGCCCCATAATTTTGCCAGTATGGGGCCCTGAAATTCCTAGTGGCGGCCCTGAGCACACCCACAAGGGCGCACTAACATGCTAATGGAACCAACTAGCCAGGGGAACTAACGCCCAGGGGACTAGTCCTCTCGCTCATTAGCATACGGTAAAAGATCTATAGAAATACTTTTTCTAAAGATCTCTTTATTTATGCTACTAGATACAGGGACCTAGGCAGGGATTAGAAATAAGCACCCAGAACTGTTTGTGGTTCTGGGTGCATATTGCACCTGACAGGTTCCCTTTAATTAAATAACATTGGTCAGAGTGCTTTCTGTGTGATGTTAGTTTTTTACACGAACAGCACTTGGGCAACAAGTACGACAGTGTGAACAACGCCTGAGGCTGTATTTAAAGTCCGTGCATGGACAAATATGTCTGGACCTACTGCGAGTCTTCTCACCTGAACCAAGAGCCTCAAAGGCATATATAAGGCCCTGTGCTGCAAAAATTTCTTGAGAAATGTTTGAAATCTTTCTGCAGACATTTCCCAGCAAAACCTATGGGAAAAAAATAGCTGTGTGCACACTGCGTTTTTTTCTCAAGAAAACTCTTTCTGCAGAATTTCTTGAGAAAATTTCTTGAGAAAATGTGCATGTCACTTCTTTTCCGCAGGTACCTGCGGTATACCCCCGGTATTTCACTCCATTCACTGTAATGTAATCGCGAAATACCGCGGGTATTCCGCAGGTAGCAAATGATGTGCAGTATACCCTCGGTATAGCCGCGATTTACCTGCGGTAATGTTCATCACTACCCTGCGTTTTGCAGGGAAGTGATATCATTATGACAGAAAGAGGAAGCGGAGCAGAGAGTAAACATACACACACATCACAGACATAGAATACACACACATCACACTCACACACAGACATATAGAATACACATACAAATCAAACAGACATATAAAAAAAGCGTGTGCTCCGCTGTATTTTTACCGTCCAGCCGCGGTAAACACACAGTGGCGGCCCGGTATTCACAGGCCGAGGAGGGCGAGGGCCAGGGTTAATGCCTCCTCCCTCTCGCAGCAGAGAATATCAGCCCGCAGCTGCCCCGAGACTGTCGCATCCATTATGCGGCAGTCCCGGAGTTTCCCGGCTCTTCCAGATTGCCGTGATGCGGAGGCAATCAGGGTAATAATGAGTTAAATGGCAGCGGATCGCTGCCATTTAAGTCCGAGTTTAATCATGGCAGCGTCTATGAGACAGCTTTCATGATTAACCTGTAAGTAAAGTGAATAAACACACACCGAAAAATCCTTTATTTTAAATAAAAGACAAAAAGCCCCCTCTTTCACCCCTTTATTAACCCCCCAAACACACAGCTCCGGCGTAATCCACGGAGGTCCCACGATGCTTGCATCCAGCCGCGACTGACACTGTACTGAATGCAGCCTCGTAACGAGCCTCCAGAGGTAACTACAGGTCATTTCCCACGGCCGGTAATGTGAACACACTACCGACCATGAGAAGTGCTGTGTGTGCTCACAGGGACTCTATCTATTGATTGATCTGTCCTCTATCTATCCCTCTATCTATCTATCTATCTATCTATCCATTATCTATTTATTTATCTATCTATCCATTATCTATTTATTTATCTATCTATCCATTATCTATCTATCCCTCTATCCATCTATTATCTAGCTATCTCCTATCTATCTATCCATCTATCTATCTATTATCCATCTATCTATCCATCTATTATCTATCCCTCTATCTATCTATTTATCCCTCTATCTATCTATTTATCCCTCTATCCATCTATCTATCTATCCATTATCTATCTATCCCTCTATCCATCTATCTATCTATTTATCTCTATCTATCTATCTATCTATCTATCTATCTATCAATTCTATCTATTTCTCTATCTATATCAGAAGGAAATTACCTTTTATCTTTTTTTTTTCTCTTTTTCAACATGCTTTATTTATAAAGAACCACAGGGACCAATCTGCGGAAAAACCGCAGCAAAAATGCAGCAAAACCGCGGCAAAAACGCATGCGTTTTTCCCGCGGTTTTGGTGCGTTTTTTTTTACCGCAGGTGCGGTAATCTTCAACTCCCAGAAGCTTCTCAAGAAATTTTGTTGAGAAAAATCACTTTTCTAGTGCGCACATAACCTTAAGCGGGCTTTACATGCTACGATTTCGCTACAGCGATCTCGTTGGGGTCACGTATTTTGTGACGCACATCCGGCCGCTGTTGCGATCTCGTTGTGTGTGACTCCTAGGAGCGATTTTGGATCGTTGCAAAAACGTCCAAAATCACTCCTCGTTGACATGGGGGTCCTCTCCCAATTATCGCTGCTGTCGCTTGGGCAAAGTTGTTCCTCGTTCCTGCGGCAGCACACATCGCAACATGTGACGCCGCAGGAACGAGGAACCTCTCCTTACCTGCCACACGCCAGCAATGAGGAAGGAAGAATGTTGGCGGGATGTTCGTCCCACTCACCTCCGCCCCTCCGCTTTGATTGGGAGGCCGCTTAGTGACGTCGCTGTGACGCCGAGCGAACCGCCCCCTTAGAAAGGAGGCGGTTCGCCGGTCACAGCGACATCGCCGAGCAGGTAAGTACGTGTGACGGGTCTGGGCGATGTTGTGCGCCACGGGCAGCGATTTCCCCATGTCGCACAACCGATGGGGGCGGGTACCCACGCTAGCGATATCGGTCACGATATCGCAGCGTGTAAAGTGGCTTTATGACTGTTAATTTGGGTCCAGACATTGTGATCTGTATATTGATCATAAAACACGGACATGAGAATGCAGACCTGCACTGTCCAATCAGTACAACCAGTATTATACTAAGGGGACACACTGCTTTGACAAGGAGACTGGCAATGCTCGCAATGTCAATTTATTCAAAAATTTCTAAGAGTAGAAACAGATGAACAGCACAACACAAAATTCTAAGGGAAGATGATCCAAAATTGTAATCTGATAGAGATTACATGTACATGTAAAAGTTTGGGCACCCCTGGTCAAAATTACTGTTATTGGAACAGTTGAGCAAGTTGAAGATGAAGTGATCTCTAAAAGGCATAAAGTTACAGATGACACATTTACTTTGTATTTCAGGGGGAAAAAAAATATTTTCATCTTTTATATTTTAAAATTAACAAAAAAGGAAAATGGGCCAATGCAAGAGTTGATATAATGAAAAAAGAAAAATTGCTCACCTGGCACTATTCACATGTGGACAGCAGGTTTACATATGATCTATGACTAAGGGACAATCCGAAACACATAATGCGTGGGCCCTGCGTTGGCCCGTATCATGGGACTTATGTTTTTAAATTTTTTGCGCGTATGATTTTATAAATAAATTTGGACACCACTTTTAAAAAAGAACCTGATGCTGGATTTCCTTCCTTCCTCGCTTATATGTGGTGGCCAGCCATGTCCATGCATCGGTGAGGTTTGCAGAGAACCTGGTGAGCTTCCCCCTCCCCCTTTGCCATACCTTGGTAATTTGGAATTAAGCCTCTAACCTAGATAATGTGATGAGTATCTTTCCCCCTCTATTCTCTGATCTATGTATAACCCACCCATGCACTAGTCCATATTTACTTTAAGGCCGGGGCCACACGGGGCACTAGTGCGATGCTCGCATGACACTCGGCTCACGCTGGCAGCACAGCAGGAGCCGAGTGTCATGCTAGTATCCCTGCGACTGCGGTCCGACTGTGCGAGCGGACCTCAGCTGTGGGGAGCGGGCCGGCTCTCAGGAGGGGCGGGCGAGCGCTGCAGAGGGGCAGGCCGGCACGGAGGAGGAGAGGGAGGAATTTATCTACCTCACTCCTCCGTTGTCGGCTACTGCCATTCTCGCTCTGCACACGCGGTACACCGATGTACCGCGAGTGCAGTGTGATTTTTCTCTCGCCCCATACACTTGAATGGGTGCGAGAGAAATGAGTCTCGCATTATAATCGCAGCATGCTGTGATTGTTTTCTTGGTCCGATTAGGGATGAGAAAATAATCGCTCGTGTGCACTGACACACAGACTAGAATTGATCCGAGTGGAATGCGATGTTTTATCGCACTCCACTCGCACCGATTTTCTCGCCGTGTGGCTTAGGCCTAAATATGACTCATTCTAGCACACAGTATTATCGACCAAAAGGTTCTCCATTTGCCTCTATATATTGTCTACTAACTCAATCTGATACAGAACTCAGCACCCTATATATTTTTGCAGGTGGTGTGGATTTTAATTCATCATTTAACAATCCGGAATCAACAGCATATAACACGTTGCGGTCTTGTATGGACCTTCATCAGTTGGCTGAAGATTATGTGTTGGAGTATGCGTATGTAAGCTCATGGATAGCTGATGAGGATATTATGGATTGTCGTGGCCTATAGAGGCTAGTATGCGCTAGGTGAATTGTGACCATGTCATTATAGGTAGGGCCATTTATCTGATGAAGGTTCATAAAAGACCAAAACGTTATATATGCTGTTGATTCCGGATTGTTACAATGATGAATTAAAATCCCCAAAACCTGCAAAAATATCTCAATGAGTGCTGAGTTTTATTACTATTATTGAACACGGATTGGAATCTTACTCGGTCACCACAGTTTGCACAGCGGAGTGCCATATATGATTTTTCAAACTAATACAGAGGTATTAGTTTATAGGTGAGACTTCCTTTCTGATGTAACATGCCACCATTTGTGACGTGCCATACTTTTTTCACAAATTCCATATGGTGTACAGAGGTAAAATATGTGCCGATAGCAGGCAGGCTAAAGGCATTGTGTTAGGCTGCTTTCACACACCCGGTAGGTGCAGAGCCGGCCAGTCAGGCTCTAAAACCTATGCAACGGATGCGGCGAAAAAGCCGCATCCTTTGCATACGTTTTTTAAATGCGGCCCGTCCGGTTTTTGTCGCTTGCGGCATGCTACTGATCATGCGCAGTGGCAAAAACCGCATGCGGCGTCCGAATGTGGTTTTTGCCGGATCGCGCCGCATCCGGCGTCCATAGGCAAGCATTGAAAAATGCGCCGCATCGGAAGGATGCGGCGCAATGCGTTTTTTTTTGCCGCACAAAAAAACGTGCCAGGCAACGTTCCATCCGGCCGCCGCATCGGCTAAATGTGCTGCATGCGGCAAAAACCGGACGGAACGCAAGCCCATGCGGCACAATGCGGCACTAATTAAAGTCTATGCAGGAAAACGCATCCGGCAGCAAAAAAAAATGGTTGCGTTTTTCCTGCAAAGTGACGGATTGTGCCGCACAGGAAAAACCGGAGGTGTGAAAGCAGCCTTAGGCCCCCTTCACACGTCCGTGATACACGTGCGTGTTTGGTCCGTTTCCATATATACCGGAGACACGGCCAAACGTGCACCAATGTTAATCTATGATTGTGGTCACACGTCCGTTATTTCATTATGTCCGTGTGTGCGTGTCCGTGATCCGTATGTGTTTGCGTTTGGCACGGATGCATGTCCGTTATCTGCACGGAGCACGCACACGTGGACACAATGAAAGTCTATGGGTATGTGCACACACGTTAGTAAACACGTATGCATATACCTATAGTCCGTGTCCGTTTGGTGTTTTTATTTCTAGTGATGTCGGCTATTCTTTCTATTTCTGTGTATGTCGGTCAATCTCCCTGAGTCCGTCGGTCAGTCTCTCTGTCTCTCTGTCGGTCTCTCTGTCTGTCTGTCCCTCTCTCACAGTCTGTCGGTCAGTTTCCCCCCCTCTCTCATACTTACCGTTCCCCGATCTCCGGCGCAGCGCTGCACGGCATTCACACTGCTGCGGCGGCTTTTACTATTTTGAAAAAGCCGGCCGCCCATTAAACAATCTCGTATTCCCTGCTTTCCCCGCCCACCGGCGCCTATGATTGGTTACAGTGAGACACGCCCCCACGCTGAGTGACAGGTGTCACACTGCACCCAATCACAGCAGCCGGTGGGCGTGTCTATACTGTGCAGTAAAATAAATAAATAAATAATTAAAAAAAAACGGCGTGCGGTTCCCCCCAATTTTAATGCCAGCCAGATAAAGCCATACGGCTGAAGGCTGGTATTCTCAGGATGGGGAGCTCCACGTTATGGGGAGCCCCCCACCTTAACAATATCAGCGATCAGCTGTCACTCAGTGTGGGGGCGTGTCTCACTGTAACCAATCATAGGCGCCGGTGGGCGGGGAAAGCAGGGAATAGGAGATTGTTTAATGAGCGGCCGGCTTTTTCAAAATAGTAAAAGCCGCCGCAGCCGTGTGAATGCCGTGCAGCGCCGGTGATCGGGGATCGGTGAGTATGAGAGAGGGGGGGACACTTCAGTCAATCGGGGGATTAGCGGTCACCGGTGAATCCTTCACAGGTGACCGCTAATCAGTACTCGACACAGACAGAGCCGCGGTATGAGGATGAAGTCGGGTGAAGTTCACCCGAGTTCATTCTCATCGCGCAACTCTGTCTGCTGTCAGCCGACATTTATAAACGACATTGTGCATCACACACACGGACATTACACACGGACATTACACGTACACATACACGTTAATTCCACACGCACACACGGACGTTCTGCACACAAACACGGCTAGCATACGCAATTCACACAGGTGCCACACGGACCATAAAAACGGACACAAAAACGGGACACGGACCCGAAAAACGGCCCGTAACACACGTGCGTGTTTTTCACGGACGTGTGAAGGGGGCCTTACAGAGCCATGCAAACTAGATCCATAAGCCCATAAAAACACCTTAAGTAGTGGTCGATCGAAATGATGGTTGGTTGGCAGCTTACCCCTCTCCCCCATACATGAGAGAGCTACTGCCAGATTCCTCTGTTATCAACTTATCTCAGGGAGAACAAAGCGATCGGTAGTGACAATTTGGACACACTGGTTCTTTAACTCCTCTGACAATCATTTGTTCAGGACCCCCATACTGAATAGTCGGCTGAACTCACAGACAGCTGGACGTTTGGCTGATGTTAGTCTAATGTGTATGGGGAGCTTAATACAAATTAATAAATGACCCACAGTATTTATAGTATCAACTGAGTGAAAGTTGTTGGCTTTATTGATCTTAAGTGGACTTTACACACAGCGACATCGCTAGCAATGTCGCTGGTGAAAGCACCCGCCCCCGTCGGTTGTGCGTCACGGGCAAATCTCTGCCTGTGACGCACAACATCGCTAGAACCCGTTACACATACTTACCTGCCTAGCGATGTCGCTGTTGCTGGCGAACCGCCTCCTTTCTAAGGGGGCGGTTCTTGTGGCGTCACAGCGGCGTCACTAAGCGGCCGCCCAATATAAGCGGAGGGGCGGAGATGAGCGGCCGTAACATCCCGCCCACCTCCTTCCTTCTTCATTGCGGGTGGCCGCAGGTACGGTGATGTTCCTCGTTCCTGCGGTGTCACACATAGGGATGTGTGCTGCAGCAGGAACGACGAACAACCTGCATCCTACAATGGCAACGATAATCGACATTAGAACGACGTGTCAACGATCAATTATTAGGTGAGTAATTTTGATCGTTAACGGTCATTCCTGCGTTTCACACGCAATGACGTTGCTAACGAGGCCGGATTTGTGTCAAGAATTCCATGACCCCAACGACATCTCGTCAGCGATGTCGTTGCGTGTAAAGCCCGCTTTAGTCTTACAGCCCCTGGCACAAGTAGGGCTACACAAAGCGGTGTATATACCACAGAGACGGCACTCTTATCTACTTTGGGTTTTATAAGTTGGATAAGGGAATTCCAGTTGTGCTTTGCTTAGCACCTTTCTTAATGGCTGAGCAGCTGCACATTAAGGCTGCGACCGCACTTTGCATTCACCTACTTGCAGTTCTAAACGCACGTTTTGTGCTTAATTGATTTGACCAAAGTTGCCTTTTTCAGAAATTTAGCGCAGAAAACGCATGCGTATTTACCGCGTTTTGGATGCGTTTTCAGCGCTTTTTACATGCTTTTCCACCTGCGTTTTGAAAGATGCGTTTTGGAAATCTAGACACTGCTAAATAAAGGTTAAACATTCAAATATATTGAAAAAAGTGAAAAAAAAAAGGATTAAAGACATAAGTTCAGAAATTACAAAGAAAATAGAAATATATAATGGAATTATAGCGGTAATATTGTATTTCTTAGATAAAAAGCACTAAATTTAACATTTTCTTTATTTTAATTGTCAGATTATGTGTGTGTAAAGGGACATATGAAATCATTAATTTAATGTGCAAAAAGCATGCGTTTTGTCAGGTCAAAACACATGTTTTCTGCACTGAAAAAGCAGGTAAAACGCAGGAATTTGTATGAAACTTGGTTTTTCTCATTGACTCCAATGTTAGCAAAACGCACCCAAAATGGCAAAAACAATTGACATGTTGCTTCTTTGAACGCATGGTTTTTGCCACAAAATATGCAAATTAAACGCAGCGTTTAGAAACGCAAAGTGCGGTCTAGAAATCACCATTTCCCATAGACTTTGCTGTGAAATCAAAACGCATGCATTTTGGCATGAAAAAGGTGCTTCTCAAAACGCACCTAAACAGCACCAAAAACGCAGGTGAAAAACGCAAAGTGCGGTCGCAGCCTAAAGCTCCATTTCTTTTTGAAATCACTGTGATTTTAAATCAATGAGTAAGAATGGTTTTAGAATACAAAATGATAGATGGCACCTTATTCTGATTCGCTATATGCTCCTGACTCGTCTAGGTGATAATACCTAAAGGGAATCTGTCAGGAGAATTTCACAACCCCAACTATATATGTGCATGTATCTTTCAAAGACAAATCCAGCAACATCTTTACACTAGCTAGTTTGTTCCTCCATTACTTAGAAATTAGCATTTAATTTGATATGCAAATGAGTTTGAAGACTTAAGGGGGCTTTACACGCTACGATATCGTTGATGTTTTATCGTCGGGGTCACGTTGTAGGTGACGCACATCCGGCGTCATTAATGATATCGCAGCATGTGACACTGACCAGCGACCTTAAGCGACCTCAAAAATGGTGAAAATCGTTCACCATGGAGAGGTCGTCCCAAACTCAAAAATCGGTAAAGGTTGTTTATCCAGGTGGTTCATCGCTCATGCGGCAGCACACATCGCTATGTGTGACACCGCAGGAGCGAGCAACGTCTCCTTACCTCCTTCCTTCCGGCCACAATGCGGAAGGAGGGAGGTGGGCGGGATGTTACGTCCTGCTCATCTCCGCCCCTCCGCTTTGATTGGCCGGCCGCTTAGTGACGTTGCGGTGACGTCGCTGTGATGCCGAACGTCCCTCCCCCTTGAAGGAGGGATTGTTTGGCAGTCACAGCGCCGACGCCGACCAGGTAAGTACGTGTGACTCTGCTGTAGCGATAATGTTCGCTACGGCAGCAATCACAAACAATCGCATGCGCGACGGGGGCGGGTACTTACACGCTCGATATCGCTAGAAATTGCTAGCGATATTGCTACCGTGTAAAGCCCCCTTTAGACTTTGTAGAGCTGAAGCTTCTGTCACTCCAGCTCTATTCCTGACCCTGCGCCACCTCCTCCTGCTTAACTCACAGCTTCTATGCTGTGTGACTTCAAGCAAAAAAGTGGTCAATCAAGCAATAGGAGGCGGTGCTGATTGGGAAATAGAGCTGGAGTCATAGAGGCTTCTGATCTACAGCCTTATCTGCATATCATTCAAACCCTGATTTCTCAGTAATGGAGGAATGTACTGCCCATATAAAGGTATTGCTCGACTTGTCTTTGAAACAGCTACATGCTCATATAAATAGTTTTCTTTGTGTGTGTGTGTGTGTGGGGGGGGGGAGGTGTTTAAAATCACATTGTCATATTCCCTTTAAGAAATTAATAAATCCAATCAGAGGCTTAAGCCTGCTTTACACGTTGCAATTTTGCATACGATATTGTATGCGATTTGCAACGCCCCCATCGTATGTGCAGCACGTTCAATTTGTTGAACGTGCCGCACAAACGATTAACCCCCGTCACACGTACTTACTTTCCATACGACCTCGATGTGGGCGGCGAACGTCCACTTCCTGGAGTGGGAGGGACGTTTGGCGTCACATCGACGTCACGCGGCAGCCGGCCAATAGAAGCGGAGGGGCGGAGCTGAGCGGGACGTAAACATCCCGCCCACCTCCTTCCTTCCGCATTGCTGGCCGGGAGCCGCAGGACGCAGGTAAGATCTGTTCATCGTTCCCGGGGTGTCACACACTGCGATGTGTGCTACCCCGGGAACGTTGAACAATATGATGTTCAATTCTAGAGAAATGAACGATGTGCATGGGATGAACGTTTTAACGTTCAATCGCAATTGCACGTACCTGTCACACACTGCAATGTACCTTACGAGGCCGGATGTGTGTCACTTACGACATGACCCCGCCGACACATCGTAAGATATATTGCAGCGTGTAAAGCGGGCTTTAGCTTGAGGTGTCTGGGTCCCAATGTGGACTCTATACCTGGGCCTTGCACCTGTCTTTGACTTTACATGTAGTGGACCTAAATACAAAAATGGATTAATTTCCATTCATTCTATTAAGTGTGAGAACATCACTGAACAGTTATCACATCATATCACAGCTATTTATGGTGTTTTCATGTGCCATATTTGCACCCTTTTGTGCCTACCACCTCATGAGCCCCCAAAGAAAAATAATCTAATATATAAAGCTGAGTGTGTGTGTGTGTGTGTGTGTGTGTTCGGGATTGGTATCTGCACTGTCGCAGCTACAGCCACAAAATTTTGCACACTCACACGTCTGGACCCCGAGAGCGTGATAGGCTATGTTGTGAGGCGAAATTTTAACCCCGTGCGTTCCAATTTCCAATCAATTTTGCCCCTATCTACAGAATGGGGAAAAAGTTAAACGAAAAGTGTTGGGGGCAAATTGACAGCTGCCAGATGTGTACAAGGGGGACTTAAAGAATGAGAGCGATGGCGCCAAAGAATATATACTGTACAGTTGCTACGGTGGGGCCGGTGGGGCCCCGAGATGGGATACTCACCACACGAGGGGATATGAACACACACACAAAATGCGCCACACACTACCACGTATTTGAACACATATACCACCCTCAACACACATTCACCACACATATACCAACCTCACCACATAATCGCCCTAAAACACACACAAGTCTGGTATTATCCTTCAAAAATAAAAATCTGATTAATAAGCAGCCAAATTACAAGAACAACAAATGTACCACATAGGAAATACGGCAGCTGTCAGTCACATGACCTGTCTATTATGTGTATGTGTGAGCTAATATATACTGTCAGGGGGAGGGCTTTCTGTTGCCTGGCGATTTATCAGGCTGCCAATAGCAACCAATCACAGCTCAGATTCCATTTTGCTACAGTAAGGGGTACTTTGCACGCTGCGACATCGCAAGGCGATGCCGAGCGCGATAGTTCCCGCCCCCGTCGCAGCTGCGATATGCTTGTGATAGCTGCCGTAGCGAACATTATCGCTATGGCAGCTTCACATGGACTCACCTGTCCTGGGACGTCGCTCTGGCCGGCGACCCGCCTCCTTATTAAGGGGGCGGGTCGTACGGCGTCACTGCGACGTCACACGGCAGGCGGCCAATAGGAGCGGAGGGGCGGAGATGATCGGGATGTAAACATCCCGCCCACCTCCTTCCGCATATCCTACGGAAGCCGCGGTGACGCCGGTAGGAGATGTTCCTCGCTCCTGCGGCTTCACACACAGCGATGTGTGCTGCCACAGGAACGAGGAACAACATCGGACCGTCGCGTCAGCGTAATTATGGATTACGCTGACGCTATACCGATGATACGATTACGACGCTTTTGCGCTTGTTAATCGTATCATCTAGGCTTTACACACTACGATGTCGCCTGCGATGACGGATGTGCGTCACTTTCAATTTGACCCCACCGACATCGCACCTGCGATGTCGTAGTGTGCACAGCCCGCCTTAATTAATCTGAGCTCTGATTGGTTAATATAGGCAACAAAGGACATTCTCAGTATAACAAAGCTTGTGTGAGGTAATAGGATGTCAGTTAGGGTGTGTTGGTGGAACGGCTGATGTCAGTCACATTACCTCTATGTGAGAGGCAGGGGCGTACATAGAAATCATGGGGCCCCATAGCAAAAGTCTGAATGGGGCCCCCCCACCGATAAAAAACAAACAAACAAAAAAACATTATCATAATAATCATGATACATGTTATTGGGGGCCAGCATGCATTATTGGGGGCGGCTTATAGACAGAAATAACACATACTACTACATAGTGTTACTGAACAACACCCACCATATAAAGGTTTGCAATGTATTATTACATTGCAAAATAATGCTGCCACACCATGACCAAATATCACCACATAGAGTCTGAATATAACCACCGTCCTGTTACTGAGCAAAGGCCACTGCACCAAGACCAGTGGGTTCACACCACAAATCCCTAAAAAATCTGCAATATGTGAACTTGGCCTAAAGTAGCGATGTCCTTCTTCGTGCCCCTCACTACACACAATATACATTTTCACATTCGTCTCCCCCATTTAATGGTAAGGATTATGACCCTCTTTATAGCCTTAGGATCTATATTAAAACTCTGCAAAGTACAGAGATAATACACACACACACACACACACACACACATGGCACAGCAAAGGGGCAACACACACACAGTGATGGCACAGCACAGGGGCAACATACACACAGTGATGGCACAGGGGCAACACACACACACACACACAGTGATGGCACAGCACAGGGCAGTTTTTCTGTAGTATTACAGGCAGACATTTGTACATTATAATACTCACCTGCTCCTGTGCTGTGAGAGATGATGATAGTGGCTCAGGCCTCCCTGCTGCTCTTCCTGTGAGTCTTCCTGGCTGCTTTTCCTGTCCTCTGCTTTTTCTTTCTATTCCTTCTGTTCTCCGCTTCTCACTGTTTTTCTGCTCTCTGTTTGCTTTTCTCTCTTTTTTGTGGTCTCTACTCCTTCTTCACTCCTGCACTCTTTTCCTTTTCATCATTTAATTTTCCCGCGTCTCTGCTGCCTGGCCACTCCCTCCTCTTCAGCAAGGCCGTGCACAGTGTGCAGTGTAGGCGCCTCTGAATCTCTGCGTTGGCTAGTCTGCAGCTATACAAACAGTGTCGGCACCCAGCGGTGTTAATCAGCTGCTTGGTGATGGCCTCGGGGGCATGATGCATGAAAGTGAAATCACACACACTGCGGGCAGCCACCCCGGGCCCCTCCAGCCAGGGCTGTCACGAGGAATTTCTGGGCCCGATACTGACAAAATTTTCGGGCCCCCATCAGACTCCCCATCAGACTCCACAACAGCTCCGGCTCTACCCCTCGAACCTTCGGCAATAGAAAAAAGTTGTTTCCAGCATCACGTCCAAGAAAAGGTTAAAAAACTATTTTATTTCATAAGGTTAAAACCAACACTAGGTTGGATGGACATCCACGACGTATAAAACAATGTCTGATGCGTTTCACACCTAACAGAGGTTCTTAGTCTTAGACATATCCTGTTGTATTTGCACAAGGTATGGAATAAAATTGGTTTTTAACCTCTTTTCTTGGCCATGATGCTGGAAACAACTTTTGTCTATTGCCGGACTTTGCCTCTTTGAACACGGAGCTGCCCTCCCTGCACCGTCCACCAGAGAGAGGACCCAGGTGATGCCTTTACCGGGGGAGCTGAGATCCTCCTGTGCATACTGACCTCCAACCTTCCACAGTCCACCATCACTCTTGGAAAATCTCCAATTCTGCAAACACCAATCAAACATTAACCGCTAGTCGTCATTTTGACAGCCCGAAAAAAGCTGCATGCACCATTTTTTGGGTCATTAAAATGACGAACCCCAGACAGAATCGTCAGCCATATGTGTATATCTAATATATAAAGCTGTGTATGTGTGTGTGGATAGATTATATTATAATAATATATATATATATATACATATATATATATATATATATATATATATATATATATACAGTGCCTACAAGTAGTATTCAACCCCCTGCAGATTTAGCAGGTTTACACATTCGGAATTAACTTGGCATTGTGACATTTGGACTGTAGATCAGCCTGGAAGTGTGAAATGCACTGCAGCAAAAAAGAATGTTATTTCTTTTTATTTATTTTTTTTAAATTGAGAAAAGTTTATTCAGAGGGTCATTTATTATTCAACCCCTCAAACCACAAGAATTCTGTTTGCTTCCCCTAAAGTATTAAGAAGTATTTCAGGCACAAAGAACAATGAGCTTCACATGTTTGGATTAATTATCTCTTTTTCCAGCCTTTTCTGACTAATTAAGACCCTCCCCAAACTTGT
Organism: Anomaloglossus baeobatrachus; assembly: GCF_048569485.1. Lineage (NCBI taxonomy): Eukaryota > Metazoa > Chordata > Amphibia > Anura > Aromobatidae > Anomaloglossus > Anomaloglossus baeobatrachus. The sequence continues at coordinate 157,517,197 of NC_134355.1, read as the reverse complement.
GAACAGCACTCATACATGGTCAACATGGGAAAGACAAAGGAGCATTCCAAGGCCATCAGAGACAAGATCGTGGAGGGTCACAAGGCTGGCAAGGGGTACAACACCCTTTCCAAGGAGTTGGGCCTACCTGTCTCCACTGTTGGGAGCATCATCCGGAAGTGGAAGGCTTATGGAACTACTGTTAGCCTTCCACGGCCTGGACAGCCTTTGAAAGTTTCCTCCCGTGCCGAGGCCAGGCTTGTCCGAAGAGTCAAGGCTAACCCAAGGACAACAAGGAAGGAGCTCCGGGAAGATCTCATGGCAGTGGGGACATTGGTTTCAGTCAATACCATAAGTAACGTACTCCACCGCAATGGTCTCCGTTCCAGACGAGCCCGTAAGGTACCTTTACTTTCAAAGCGTCATGTCAAGGCTCGTCTACAGTTTGCTCATCATCACTTGGAGGACTCTGAGACAGACTGGTTCAAGGTTCTCTGGTCTGATGAGAC